>NC_052232.1:3612500-3912500 GCF_013401445.1 Tripterygium wilfordii | reverse complement strand
AGTGTTTGAACTTATGCAAAATATAGAGAACATTATAGTATTTGATGAATTTCTTTTGATAGCCCAATTGGGAGAATTGGATTGGAGGTGTCACTACTTATAGAAGCAGCTTACATAACTTGCATAAATGGGTGTCTGGTAGCTCCAAAGAAAATTTTCTATAAGAAGCAGTAAGGTATTTGGTAAAAATTATTTGTGGGATGTACTTTTGCCTATGAAGATGTAGCACTTGTTTAAGAGTTTGGAGAGATTAAATCTGACATAAATGACCATAAGAAGGTCCTGATGTTCTGTGGATACAAATGATCAATTGGTCACTTTATATAGGTCTTTTGCGGCCTTCTATGTAGTTATACTGATAAAAAAGAAGTTCAAAAATCAGACAAACCATTTTATTTTCATATGTTGTTCTGTTCAATTGGCTTATTTATTTTTTGCAGATTGTTATATCTTTTTGGAGCTATTGTAGTTGGCACGCTTGGTATCGTGGTTGATTATCCAATGATCTCACTTATTTCTCTCTTCAAAAGCCCATACTAGCATATGGACTCAGAACTGCAATGGATAAATTAAGCTACTACTTTTTTTTTATATGGGATTATTTCAAAGTACACACAGGTTAGATTGGGTTTTAATAAGTGATTTTTTTGTTGCATTATATAATTTGTTTGGAAAATGGTTCAGTTGACCAATGCATTTTTTGTTGGTGTGGAGCTTTGGTGTTATTCAATAAGAATTGTTTTATTACCATGCCGCCTAAGTTTGCAATGACTCAATGCCAACTATTATATTTTTAATGTATATATGTTTAGAAAAGAGATTTAAGTGGGATCCCGCCGACGATTGTGCAATAAGGAAAGTATGGAATAAAAAGAATGGAGAATTATTACGGGAAATGATGGAGAAGGTTCGAAATAAAGAAGACAAAGGTGTGTGGATTGAAGAGGGAGCAAGAGCTGAACTTGAAAAGTTTTGGGTGGAACCAGCTTATGTGAGGAAAAGAGAGAAGGCAAAGATGAATCGACCATCTGAGACTGGCGGGTGCTTAAATACTGATGGCTCTATTCCATACATCGATTATTATAAGAAATTGGTAAATTTTATAATTTTAAATCAAGTTTACGTTTTAAATTGTTTATTTGCTTTAATTCCAAAATTAATTTTTCTATTTTATGGTCGGGAACCCACTCGGGAAGAGGTATTTCGTCGAACCCATCTGAAAAGAGCACTCAACAATTAGTTGAAAATCGAGCAGTTGCAACATATATAAGTATTATAAATTTTATTAAAATTGAAAATTAATATGATATTCAAATCATATGATGATATTTGATATTATTACTTTTTTTAATATTGATACACGATGAGTTCAACATGTTGAAGGAAGCCCAGTCTAGTCAATCATCGGCCTCTGGAGAGTCATCTTTTGAGCTGCTAGATGATGACTCATTATTCCTGAAGGTGGCTAGAGGGGTAAATATTAAAGGCCGAATCTATGGGTTTGGACAAGATGCGCGTCTTTTGCGCTGTTCATCTTCCTTCAGTGGAACATCTGCATCACAACCAAATTATTTCCAACAGGAGATGGAGGATCGCGTGGCTAGGATGAACTTCGAGTTACAGGATCAGTTTGCAGATAAACGAAATACGATCAGTACATTATGAGAGGAGTTGTAGTTTTATAAGCAATCCTCGGAGACACAAAGTCAAATGATGTAGCAACAAGGTCAGAGGTTGGAGGAGCATGACCAGATGATTCAGCATCAAAATCGACAGATGTAGCATCAAAATCGAATGATGCAGGAGATCTTTGCCCGGTTTGGGATGCAACCACCCTGTGATACCCCTGATGATGATTGCGAGGATGATGGGCGCACTTCTAATGAGGGGTACATTTTAGAGGTTTTTTTGGCATTTTCAAAAGTGTAACAAACTTTTATGTAAATTATTTGCGGTATATTTTTATTGCTTGTTAAATATATTTATATTAATCAAATTGTTTTATTAATTTTTGCATTAAAAATATAATAATACAAAAATAATAAGATATTTAAATTTTAAAAAATTAAAATAAAAAAGAAATAATTGTTAATAATAAATAGTGATGGTAATTCCACATAATTCCATTGCAAAAAATAAAAAATAAATATTTTATAACAAATTTATATCTATTAGCGACAGACATTTCTGTCACTAAAGGGCTAATTAATTAATTAATAATTAATTAGTTATTTTTTAGTTAGTGACGGATATTTCCGTCGCTATATACTAAAATAAATAATAATTTATAAATGAAAATATTAAATGGTGAGGAATGGTGATGGAAATTTCCTTCACCAATTTTTTTTTTATTATATTTTTCAGACGACATTTTCCGTCACAAACAAACCGTCGCTAAAACTGTCACAGATTCCGTCACTTATTTCCTTCGCAAAATACCGTCACAAATTTTTTGCGACGAAGGTTTTACTGACGGAAAATAATCCATCACTGATTCCGTCACAAAAATGAATAGCGACGGAATTTAGTTGTTTTGCGAGGGAATTTTCCGTCACAAAACATGCATTTTCTTGTAGTGTAAAGATATCCAAGAATGAAAAGAGAAACTCTGTAAATTAAGTTCTCCTCGCATTTTGGAGCGGAAAATTTCAAAGAACAAATGATATGGCGAGTGGAGTGGGGAGGTATTTTCTCTGATGTTGCCCAAAATTTTCAGAAATGAAAAGATGAGCAAAACACAAGGAGAGCCCAAAAATGTGAAGAGATGAGAACATAATTGCTAAATAAGTTGAATTGAAAACAAGTATTTTAAAACTCTAGCCTCTAATTTGTCTCAGTGGATGGTCAATTCTCATGCCCAAGATACTATTGGAAACACACACAACCATGCACAATGAAATTGTGTGATACCATTAATCATGCATATGCAAGAGAGATTGGGCGTAACGACTTCCATCCAAAGAAGGAGGTCATCAAGCCTCTTGGTTTACATTGAACGCAAATGGGTCAGCACCTACTCTTATGGATTAATGTTCCCTATTGGGGCTTGCCTTTGTTGGCACCCTAGTTCCACACTAAAAGACCAATTGACATAAGTCGACCATGCTCATTTCATTAATACCACTAAATCCAATCATCCATATACATAATCAATGGCTATGCAAGTTGGCTCGATCAAACAACTAGAGAAATCATGCATTGGGCGTTAAGAAATTCGATTCAAACATGCTAAATAAATCAAAGAGTGGAACTATGAAAAACAAAGAAATTTAGAGAAACAACACTAGTCCTATGGAGGCTTGACAGAATGTATGAGTGAATGTATTACAACCTCTATTTAGGATGATTGGAAAGTGTGAAAAATATTTGGGGGGGGGGAATTTGATAAATTAAACATATTGATCTTTATGGTGGTTGTGTTCGATTCGAGATACAAGTTATAATATGTAACTCTGGCATTAAAAGAGATGTATGAAGAACCCATTGCAATTGAAGCTCTTGAGAAGGTGAATTCCACCACATTCAAGATGATTAATGAATACAGAAACGAGCATTCAATGCAAAATCCAAGTCCAAGTGAGTCTTCTTCCTTCGTTGCCATTAAAAATGAGGAACAATCGGTTGAAAATCGAGCAAATGTTAGGTTCAAAAGGTTGCACTCTGAAGTTGGAGGTGGAGAATACCTATCTAAGTTGGATAAATATATAGGAGAAGGCATTGAAAATGTAAAGGATGGTGAGAGTTTTAATGTGCTGACTTGGTGGAAGATTAATTCTTCTAGGTTTTCTATCCTTTCGGTTATAGCTCAGGACCTCTTGGCAATTCTCATTTTTACGATGACATCTGAATATGCATTTAGTACAGGTGGATGAGTCTTGGATTCATTTAGGAGCTCCCTCACCCCTCAAATTGTTGAATCACTTATTTGTGTAGAAGATTGGATTGGAGGTTTACCTTTTCAGAAATTGATGGTAGAGAATTTGAGAGAGCAAGAGGCATTTGAACAAGGTAAATTAAACTATGAGCATTATTGTTTTCTACTTTATATGAATAAATGATTATTTAAAATTTGAACCTTCTTTCTTCTTACTATAGAAATGGCTAAGAATAAGAATAAGGGTGCATCAATTGGGAGTTTAAGAGCAACTGCCAACTGAGACTCAATCTTGGCAAAAGGTATGAGAATGTGACCATATAGTCTATATTAGTTTGACTTGATTTTAAGTTTTAACATTATTTTTGTTTGTATCTAAGACTTCTTTGTTTAATTGTTTCAACACAGGTGGTACTAGTGTCGTGGTGAACTTTGAGGTGGTGACTTATTGACTTATTTACTGCAAGTTTGCAACTATCAGTCTATATTATCAAGTGACACGAGACTTGTTTTTCTCCTTCTGAATCATATTATTGAACTATTGTACTTGCTGTTTATTGTAATTTATAAGTCAGTATGTGTAACTTTGGATTGGAGTTTAGACTGTTTTGGACAACCTGTATTCAATGTACTGCATTTAGATTTCTTATATTTGAATTCTGATTTAAACTTTTTTGGATTGCAGTATATGAACTCTGATTTGAAGATTTTGTAGTATTTGAACTCTGTTTTGGACTGCAGTATTTGAGCTCTGTATTTGAATTGTTTTCCCACATTTTGACGGATCGAGTTTAACACAAGACGGGGGGTGAATTGTGTCCCCAAATTCCAATTGGAATTCCTTTTTAAATTTAAACAAATTAATGACAATTAACACATAGCACACAAATTTGGACTCTAATGATTATCCTAATCAATATTCAATCCAATGCAAGATGTGATACAATATAGTGAATGACCAAATATCAAATAATCAAGATTTGCACAAAACAGATTTTCAAACAACACACTGCGCACAGATTTTTCAACTCAGGTTTCACCTATCAAATGATGTCGAAATGCAACAAAATTTTATATGCAATGTCACAACACCTTAATAAACACTATATCAAAATTTCATATTAAAATTCAAAGTTTAAGTAAGTCTGCTAATCTCGGACAGATTAGGGTTTTTGAAAATCCTGCAGTTTGAAACGAGTAGTAAATATAAACAAGTAAACAAAGAAATCAACACAGCGATTTATAGTAGTTCGGAGACCCTTCTCCTACGTCTACTACCTAGATTCACCAACCTAGGATTTTCCCAACTCCACTAAGGTGTGGTTTTAAGAGACCCACAAAACTCCTTACACCAAGGGTTTCTAAGAACTCCCTCAAACTTCAATGTTTACAATTTCCCCTAACAAATGGAATTTCTCAATGGGATTTTCAGCCAAGGTTCTCACAGGTTACCTCAAAGGTATTTGGTATGGAACTCTCAAGATTACAGCAACACTCTCAAAGATAGGATTTTAAGAACAAGAGAGGTTTAGATTGTAAGCAAACAAAGCCTAAAGGATATAGGAACTTCCCTTTTGCAAAAGCAAGAGTAGTGAGAAGTCCTTGATTGTAGAGGCTTGTATTGGAGAAGATTGTTGTAGCAAATAGCACGAAAGCTTGATGATTGATGTACTTGATAGCAAGAGGTTTCTCTCAAGGATAATTTTCAATTCCCTTCTCCAAGTTGTATGAAAGGGAAGATCCTCTTTTAAAGGCAATTCTCTCCTATGCTTGCAGCCATTGGATCAAACTTCAAGAGTTGATCTCTACCATCCATTGCAGCTCCTAATCTTGGTCATTGATGATTTGAGCAAACAAATCTCCACCATAGAGCATATAGACGTTGGAAGCTTGAGAGAAGTCAAGTTGTACCTTTCTTCCATAAGTGTTGTCATAAGCACAACCCTTTGATCAATGTATGTCTTCAAATCTTGACCATTCAAACTCTCTTTAATTCTCAACCATGGATGTAGATTGTACTATGTCATCTTGTCCCTTCATTTTGAATCAAAGATTTCAAAAGTGATCCCTTAGTCAAGGATCTTGTTTGATTGCACCAACCTAACTTTCTTGGTAGCACATGTCTTGAGTGAAAATGTCAAACAAGAATATATCACTAATGATAGAGAGGACAAGGTTTGTCCCACATGTTTGAAAAGAGTTGTATCTCCATGAAGACCACAACCAATAGCCTCAATGTTTGATTCATTCAACTTGATTAAGTGCCTTAGTGGAAAGTTGGCAAATATAGGATTTTTCATAGTTTCCTAGAGCTCCAAGCTCATTCTTAGAAACAGGACTTCGACCACTCTTGAACATACTGAATTCTGAGCCATATGAGACCACAATGATGATTAACCTACAAGGAAATAGGAGGTAGAACTCCCCAATTGCATGTAAGCTCAAAGAGCTTCATATAGAGCGCATAGGTTAATTACATTAGAAAAACAACCCAGAAAATTTATATTACTGCATGATAAATCATTTTATATGTATTAGAATGTCCATGTAAAATTTCATAACAATCGGAAATCGTTTGGTCACTTAACCAAACAATTAGATCACTAATAGTGAAACCGATAAATTCTGAGTGTAAATTCAAAGTCATTTTGCAAACTCAGTGTAAATGACCTTTTCTCTTGAACTTTACTAAATAAAATATGTTCATAGTGATGAAACTAAGATGCACACGAAATTTCATTTAAATCGAAGTTCATTTGGTTCACCACGTTCACAAAGAACACATATGCACAAAATTAGGTAAAACCTAGTTTTGGCGGAATTTAAGCATATGACCAAATATATATGTGATGCACTTAATTTCTCATGATTATAGTCCTAGAACATATATTAAACCTTCATGTGCATGTGGTTCAAGTTTCAAGTCATTTGGACCTAAGTTGGTTAAGATATGATAATTAGAAAATTGATGCTCTAACTTAGTCCATGTATGTTTGTTTTCAAAACTTAATTTCCAGCACTATCTCAAAAATATATAGTCATTTAAATTCAATTCATATAAATCAAATATTGCTTTAATGTTTCATTATCATTTATAAATGATTTAATATCATCAAAATTAGACATATAGGACCATAGGTCCAACAATTTCCCCCTTTTTGATGATTACAAAACATGCATGATATAAATGTCTATTTGATTGTAATTGAATTTAATATCAATTCAAAGTGCATTAAAAAGTTTAATGATATCAATTTAAAACAATTTTGAAACTCATATACAACTTTAGTTAAGTAAGCTTAGCTCCCCCTTACTTTAACATCTATTCTCTCCCAATCATGGCATATACACTCCCCCTTAAGTTATGCCTATATATGCATTTTGGCAAATGATTTTAATGCAATTTATCATCATGTCTCTCCCCCTTTTTGTAATAATTCAAAAAAAAGTGGAGAACTAAGGGGTTGATGCAAGTTTTGTAAAAGATTTATAAGCATTTTTGAGATTTTATCACAAAAGTGATTTAAGACCATAAACATGCTTCAAATAATATCAAAACTAGTTCTCATCAACAAATAGTCATGGCAACACACCAATTGAACTAATAGAACCTAAGTGACCCAATTTGGAGCCTATCACACTAAGTGACCCATGGCCTCCTAATGACACTAGGTTACTCCCCTTTCAATCATGCATACCAATTTATATATTTAGCTTATAAGCACATATCACCAAGAAAATATAATAAGCATTCAAGTTCAAACTTGGAATATCAATCAAACAAGGATATGCATTCAAGTAGTATGCACTCAAGGTGCTTCACACAAACCCAATGCATTTCTTAGTTTTATGAATCTATCCTTAGCTAAAGGCTTAGTGAACAAATCGGCAATATTATGTTCCCCTTCTACATGTTCAAGCACAATGTTCTTTTTAGCAACATGATCTCTAATGAAATGATGTCTAATGTCTATATGCTTAGCTTTACCATGATATCTAGGATTCTTAGACAAATGTATGGCACTTATGTTATCACAAAGAATTGGAATGTTTGAAAATTCCATATTAAAATCAAGCATTTGTTGTTTAATCCAAAGCAATTGGCAAGTACAACTACCAATAGCCATATATTCGGCTTCGGTAGTGCTCAAAGCAACACATGTTTGCTTCTTGGAGAACCAAGATATGAGCATATTTCCTAGGTATTGACAAGTACCACTAGTACTTTTCCTATTTATTTTGCAACCCGCAAAGTCGGCATCTATAAATGAATGCAAGTCAAATGAAGATTTCTTATCATACCACAACCCTAGGGAAGGTGTGTCCTTTAAGTACCTAAGAATCTTCTTTATGGCCATGAGATGTGTTTGCTTAGGATTAGATTGAAATCTTGCACACATGCAAACACTAAACATAATATCGGGCCTAGATGCGGTCAAGTAAAGTAAACTACCAATCATTGACCTATATCTCTTTTGATCAACATCATTACCATCTAGGTCGGGTTCTAATTTGGTTCTCACTCCCATAGGTGTGGATGAACCTTTAGAAATATCCATGCCAAACCTTTTTAATATCTCATTTGTATACTTAGTTTGACTAATGTGAGTGCCAAGTGGGGTTTGTTTAATTTGTAAACCTAGAAAGTAAGTCAACTCACCCATCATACTCATTTCAAATTCATTCTTCATGCATAATGCAAAATCTTCACACATAGATTCTAATGTAGCACCAAACACAATATCATCAACATATATTTGCACAATTAGCATATCAAGACCTTTGTATTTAATAAACAAAGTATCATCAATACTACCACATTGAAAACCATTTTCAAGCAAGAACTTAGACAATCTTTCATACCAAGCTCTAGGAGCTTGTTTTAAACCATATAAAGCCTTGTCTAGTTTGTAAACATGGTTTGAAAATTTCTTACTTTCAAATCCGGGAGGTTGTTTAACATAAACTTCCTCATTTATCACACCATTTAAAAATGCACTTTTCACATCCATTTGAAAAAGTTTGATATTTTTGTAACATGCAAATGCAAGCAATAATCTAATAGCCTCTAACCTTGCAACCGGTGCAAAGGTTTCATCAAAGTCAATGCCCTCTTCTTGGCAATATCCTTGGGCCACTAATCTAGCTTTGTTCCTAGTTACATTACCATTTTCATCCATCTTATTCCTATAGACCCATTTTGTTCCTATGATGGTGTGGTCTTTAGGTTTAGGACAAAGAGTCCAAATCTTACTTCTCTCAAATTGTTCTAACTCCTCTTGCATGGCATACACCCAATCATCATCATGCAAAGCATCACGTACATTTTTAGGCTCTACTAAAGAAAGCATGGCAAAAGAGTTTAAATGATTAGAATTGACCGTAGAGTCCCTTTTGGCTCTTAGTTGGCTTCCTTGATGCAAGTCTCCAATAATTAGTTCTTTTGGATGAGACTTCATCACCTTGTATTTGTGAACACTCGGTTGTTCCATAGCATTTTCAGCTTCATTTTGTTCTTCATTTCCCTCGGGTTCACCTTCACTTTCTTCATTTGGTGGTGTTTCTTCATTTGAGATATTCATCTCCCTTAAGTTCTCCACCAAAGGGACATCATCTTCATCTTCTTCTAGCAATTGTACTCCATGTGTACCTTCATTTTTGTGCTTCAAAGGATGTTCCAAATCTGGAAATTTATTTTCTACACGCACATTTGGAGCAAGTGTGGTCATATCATCGAATTTAACAATTACACTTTCTTCCACAATTTTAGTTCTAGAGTTAAATACTCTATATGCTTTAGATGATGATGAATATCCTAAAAATATTCCAATGTCACTCTTTGCATCAAATTTATCCAAATTGTCTTTGGTATTTAAAATAAAACATTTAGCACCAAAAACCTTAAAGTAATCTACTTTAGGTTTCTTGCCATACAAGAGTTCATAAGGAGTTTTCTTTAATCATTTTCTAATGCTAAGTCTATTACTCACATAACATGCATTACTAGTAGCTTCGGCCCAAAAATATTTAGGAAGATTATATTCTAGAAGCATGGTTCTTCCTAGTTCTTGTAAAGTTCTATTCTTCCTTTCTACAACCCCATTTTGTTGAGGTGTCCTAGGAGCACTAAACTCGTGTTTAATACCAAAAGAAGCACACAAAGAATCAAAATTAGCATTTTCAAATTCACCTTCATGGTCACTTCTAATTTTTGAAACCTTTAAGTTATGCTCATTTTGCAATCTCCTAAGTAAGTTTTCAAAAGCATGCAATGCATCACTTTTATGCACAAGAAACAAACACCATGTAAATCTAGTATAATCATCCACAATAACAAATGCATAGTATTTTCCACCTAGACTCCTAACTCTACTAGGACCAAATAAATCCATATGTAACAATTCTAGAGGCCTAGAAGTACTAATATCAAGTTTAGGCTTAAAAGACTCTTTAGTTTGTTTACCCCTAACACAAACATCACAAACATGTTCAAAAACTTGACCGACACCAAAGTGTGTGTGTGTACTTACCCCAAGTGTAGGGTATCGTCAAGTAATAAACCGGTGAGTCCGGTATCGATCCACGAGGAAGCAATGCAAATTTGAAGTGAATGATATGCAAATGACTAGCTAACACTAATAAACACAATGAATATCAAATAAAAGCAACTAAAAGAAATTGGCCGAATGACTCGGTAGCATGAGCGATTTTGTAATCAAAGTAAGCCGAATTGGATTTAAAACAATTAATTAAAAACCTAGTCTCTAATCCGTCCCGGTGGCTACTCGGTTCTCATACTCAAGGTATCATTGCAAACACACACAACCATACACAATGCATTGTGTGATACTATCAATCATGCATATGCAAAGAGAATTGGGTTATAAGACTTCAATTCATACATGTAGGCCATCGGGTCTCTTAATCTACGATGAACGCAAAGGGATAAGCACCTAATATTATGGATTAATGTTCCCCTTTGGGGCTCGGCTTAGCTAACACCCTAGTTTCACACTCAAAGATCAATTAACCATAACTCTCCCATGCACATTCCTAAATTAACCCAAAACCCCATCATCAATACACATAATTAATAGATATGCAATGAAAAACTCAATTAATTAAGGAAATCATGCAATGGGTTTAACAATTCTCAATCGAACACATTAGATGCAATCCCTAGACTAGACAATCCAAGAATACAATCAAATATGTCATTCCCATAGATCCAATCACACAACTATCACGAAATTAAAAGAGAGAAATCGAAGCTACGATTCTTTGAGCATACCTTGAGCAATTGAAACCGAGCACCCACCGTTTGGGACTAGAAACTAGAAAGAGAACTTAGCCACTCATCATAATGGACATAAACATCAATTTTATAGATGAAATCAATGTCTACACACGAAATCACAAGAAACCAAGAAAAACTTAGAGAGAGAAATAGAGAGAAAAACAATGGAGGCAAGAAGTTGGAGGAGATGAATGAGAGAGCCCAAAACAAATCTTAGGGTTTTCTCCTCTTTTTACAAGTATAATGACCTATTTACCCTTACAAAGCTTTCTCCCATTGGTTACATTTGAGAGATACCCAAAAACCCAGCTCAATTAATCATTCTCGGAATGCAGAAATCGGGCGACTGTCCGGACGGTTGAAATCTGTGTGGACAATTAAACCCTCTGGTTCCAACTGTCCAGACAGTTGAAATCTGTTTGGACAGTTTGTCCTGATTTTCATTTTTAGCTGTAGCTTCATGATTCTTTCACCTTTTTGCCCTTTGATTCAATTATCCGAACATCCAATGAAAGTGTCCGGACAATTCTTCATCTCTATGAACTTTTCTTCAATCCCGAGAGCTTCTAATTTTGTCGGTTTAATCATATTTTCTGCAAAACCAATGAAAGACAATCATAAGAGTAAAACTAACTTATTTAAACACAATTACATTACTTAAGATACTAGAACTCCCTAATTAGATGGTATTAGGACCTCAAAATAGAGGTCCGGTCACACCCCCCAACTTAGACGTTGCTAGTCCCTAGCAATGCAAACACTACCTAAAAATAAAAACCTAACTCACTGACGTAGGAATCACGGTTGCATTTAGCATATGCAACAAGCCTTTAAACCCCTAGGTCACCCTAGTGGACGAGTTGTAGTCTCGTGAGGGCTTATCAGAGCGATACCCACAAACACTTGCCAAAGGATCCATCATTACTTTGAAAGCACCACAAATGATTCTTAAGTTCTCACATGCAAGAAATAGAGCTAATCCCCCAATTCCCCTGCTTAGTCAAAGACATGCAAAATCTTTGGAAAATCGATCTCAATCCCGTTAAAAATGATCAAGAACATTTTATACTATGAAAAATATAGGTGCAATCAAGCAAGACAACTCAACACATTCACACAAGTAAAACCTTGTTATGGACCCTTTTGGTGTTCATAAATCCCCGATCCCAAATGTACACAAAAACATAAAATCATTGGGCTAAGTGAATGACTTACACAATTAGATTAAATGTATGTGTTTATAAAAGATAATTTGGATGGGCATAGCTTTGAGAAAGAAATCACCTACAAGAGCAATTAATGCATCCACCAACTCACTTGCTTACCTTGGATCAAATTCATCAAAAGGTTAAATGGTTTGTAATGTGGCTAAGGGACAAGGTAGGAAGAATTTGGAACTAGGTAACAAGTTGCAAGGTTAAGTTCAAACATGTGAGCTAAATTCTCATTTTGTCACCCCTTCCATTGCACCACAAAGCCAAACACTTCTCATCCTTTACACACAAAGGATTAACTTTATTGTATACACCTCTTTTTTATTTTTTTTTTCTATGCACTTTTTTTTTTCCTTCTCTTTTCTTCTCGAAAATGAACAACATTTGAACAACAACCCTCAATTTTTTTTTCAACATAAGAAAGGGTAATATCACTACCAACTTATTTTTTTCAAGCTCCTACTCAACCTTGCAACCAAAGGTGGGAAGTATTTAAGGAAGTGGTGCACACAAGGCTTGTAAGTGAAATAAAAAAGGCTTAAAGAAATTTAGGCTTGTAATCACTCACAAATGAATAGGCTATGCTCAAATCTCTCAACCTAATGAATCATTCAATCCTAAGTTCACAGGCAAGTGGCAAAATACAAAAATCATACTTCTCAGTAATCAAATGTAATGGATGCAAAGCTATTGAAGAACACGCGCATAAGATGTCAAATGAATATCAATGAATAGCATCACCCAGAACCCAATGTATATCAAAGAAGAATGGCTCAAAAGAATGAGAAGGGATAAAAGGTAGTTTTCCAGACAAAAGGATCCAAAAACGTAGTCATACAAATGCTTCAATGCCAAGATGCACACTTAATCACAGTTTTGATATCAAACTAGGTCCCAATCATCCCAAGAAAGATTGATCATAGTCATCCTACTCAATCACATGCATCGACTTCACAAAAGAAATCAAGAAACCTACTCTACACTTGCACGTTCGAACAAGAATAATAAATTAACGTTGAAATTGGTAGTGAATCCCAAAAGCATCTACCATTCCCTTCCTAAAGTCCATCTAGCATGTATGAACAACAAAGCACAATACAATAGGATAGAGGGTAGGAAATCATACCATACTCTTCAAAAGTGATCGGAATCATGAGAAACGAAGCATATCCTGAAAAAGTTAATACCAACCACACTATCCAAGCATGACACAACAAGAAATTTTTTTTTTTTTTCAAATTTTTGATATTCACAAAAGCACACCAAAATAAAGCAAGTTTCACAATGAATTCCCAATTCCCTCACCCCCCAACTTAAATGAGATATTGTCCCCAATGTCAAGAATGGAAAACAATGCAAGAACAAATTGTGAAATGCATTGTGAACATACAAAAACACACCAAAATTAAAGGGTAAGAAAATCAAAACACAACACACAACCATGTCACAATTCTCACCCCCCAACTTGAATAAGTGCACAAGGAGCAAAAATTATGAAATGGATTTTGAGTATACGAGACACACAAAAATAAAAGTGATATCTAAACCAATCCTAAACATATATGTACAAAAGTGGATCGACCATAACACAAGAGAGGGATGGGATCCTTGAGATCCCAAGAACATCCTCAAAATCACTACTCCCACTTTGAGGAACATGACGAACCACACATGATTCGGTCCCCTTTTCCCCAAACTCACCTAAAAGGAATTGTAATCGTGGTTTGGGATGCCACACTTTTCTAATTTTGGTAAATATTTTATGTGTGACATGATGTTTAGAGGATTCTTTAAATCCACTTGCAAAAGGTAATATTGTCAATTCTTGAGGATGCACTTGGTATGCACCGACTTTGATTGGGAAAGCCTCTAATGCTCCTAAATGAAGGGGCAAATGTTCTACACTATAAATAGTCAAGAACTTCAAAACTTTTTTCATAATATCTCCCTCAATCAAAAGTCGACTACCTTTCTTAATCAAAACTAGCACACCCTCAAATGAATTCTTTGCAAGTGTCATCTCTAATTTATCCTCAACATGAGAGTGAATATAAAGCTTAGGGATGTACTCAATTGCCCTCCCACGGTCTAACTCATTCCCTTTTGGTCTCACTTTGTTCTCCTCTTTCTCTTCATTTCTCTTCTCTTCGCTCTTTTCCTCAACCTTTTCAACTTGATAATTGTCCTTGTCTCGACATGATCTATCTCCAACTATAACATTTTTCACCTCACCACCCACTTCTTCCACTAATTTCTCATCCTCACTTACCTTAGGAGTCATGGTATTGTCAATTACTATCCCATTCCTTGAGGTAATGATGGGTTGTTCTTGTTCTTGCACATTCAACCCCTCACTTGAAGTTTCGAATTGAAATTCTAATGTTTGAGTGATCTTTGTCAATTGGCTTCTTAAATCTTCCAAGGCTCTATTGGTTTGCTCACGAAATTCAAATCTCCTTTGATTAACCTCCAATTGAGCTTCCATGAATATTTGAAGCGTATCCTCAAGTGATCTCTCTTGGGGTGGGGTGCATGGTTGGTAAGATGGTGGAGCTATACATTGGTGTGAAGATTGTGCTTGCCTAAAGGGTTGGTACTCATGAGCACGAATGTAGTCAAAAGGAGGAGGAGGAGCATGCACATCATGCCCATAATATGCATATTGTGGAACTTGAGGCGCATGAGGCATATAATGCATGAGTGGTTCATTGGGATATTGAAAATCATGTTGGGGTGAATTTTGAAGTACATGATCATGTGGAACATTTATGGTCACATTTTGCAAATGGTTATCTTTTTGGACAATTTGTGGCACATTTTGCAAAACATTACCTCCTTGGGCATTTGGTTCATGCCTAGAATTTGACAATTCCTTTATGTTCACATTTTGCAATAAACAACACAATGTATTCAAATCAATTTTGTTTCCTTGACCACCCCCCATATCATTAGCATGAACACTACTCCCTCTAGATAATGACATTTTGGCACAAAGTTTCAATTAAGCACAAGGAGCACAAGATAGTAATCGAAGAGTTTCAAGCAAAGAGATCTCAACCAAAGGTTCATTCAAAGCAAGAATTCATGAGAATAAGCAAAGGCAAGGATAGATCAACAATAGGTTTCCAAGAAAAGATATCCACACCAAGTATGCAAACAAGTAGTAGGGAATAAAAAAAATGCTCAAATCTCTCTCAAACAACGTTCCACTACCACAAAGCAAACAAGGTGGCATCCATCGCCCACAGGAAACTAAGTTAATCCCATCCGCCAAGTTCTCCTCACAATTTTTTTTTTCTCTCTTTTCAGCAACTATACTAAATCAACTATTCTAGAAAGCAAGGAAAATGAAGGAACGAAGTTACCCTTGAAGCGTGACCGTGCTCCTTCCTTATTTGATGGCGTTTAATAGCATAAAACTAGCATCTACAAGCCACCCAGCTCCGTCTTTGACACTCGCTTCCCCGGCAACGGCGCCAAAAACTTGACCGACACCAAAGTGTGTGTGTGTACTTACCCCAAGTGTAGGGTATCGTCAAGTAATAAACCGGTGAGTCCGGTATCGATCCACGAGGAAGCAATGCAAATTTGAAGTGAATGATATGCAAATGACTAGCTAACACTAATAAACACAATGAATATCAAATAAAAGCAAGTAAAAGAAATTGGCCGAATGACTCGGTAGCATGAGCGATTTTGTAATCAAAGTAAGCACGAATTGGATTTAAAACAATTAATTAAAAACCTAGTCTCTAATCCGTCCCGGTGGCTACTCGGTTCTCATACTCAAGGTATCATTGCAAACACACACAACCATACACAATGCATTGTGTGATACTATCAATCATGCATATGCAAAGAGAATTGGGTTATAAGACTTCAATTCATACATGTAGGCCATCGGGTCTCTTAATCTACGATGAACGCAAAGGGATAAGCACCTAATATTATGGATTAATGTTCCCCTTTGGGGCTCGGCTTGGCTAACACCCTAGTTTCACACTCAAAGATCAATTAACCATAACTCTCCCATGCACATTCCTAAATTAACCCAAAACCCCATCATCAATACACATAATTAATAGATATGCAATGAAAAACTCAATTAATTAAGGAAATCGTGCAATGGGTTTAACAATTCTCAATCGAACACATTAGATGCAATCCCTAGACTAGACAATCCAAGAATACAATCAAATATGTCATTCCCATAGATCCAATCACACAACTATCACGAAATTAAAAGAGAGAAATCGAAGCTACGATTCTTTGAGCATACCTTGAGCAATTGAAACCGAGCACCCACCGTTTGGGACTAGAAACTAGAAAGAGAACTTAGCCACTCATCATAATGGACATAAACATCAATTTTATAGATGAAAATCAATGTCTACACACGAAATCACAAGAAACCAAGAAAAACTTAGAGAGAGAAATAGAGAGAAAAACTATGGAGGCAAGAAGTTGGAGGAGATGAATGAGAGAGCCCAAAACAAATCTTAGGGTTTTCTCCTCTTTTTACAAGTATAATGACCTATTTACCCTTACAAAGCTTTCTCCCATTGGTTACATTTGAGAGATACCCAAAAACCCAGCTCAATTAATCATTCTCGGAATGCAGAAATCGGGCGACTGTCCGGACGGTTGAAATCTGTGTGGACAATTAAACCCTCTGGTTCCAACTGTCCAGACGGTTGAAATCTGTTTGGACAGTTTGTCCTGATTTTCATTTTTAGCTATAGCTTCATGATTCTTTCACCTTTTTGCCCTTTGATTCAATTATCCGAACATCCAATGAAAGTGTCCGGACAATTCTTCATCTCTATGAACTTTTCTTCAATCCCGAGAGCTTCTAATTTTGTCGGTTTAATCATATTTTCTGCAAAACCAATGAAAGACAATCATAAGAGTAAAACTAACTTATTTAAACACAATTACATTACTTAAGATACTAGAACTTCCTAATTAGATGGTATTAGGACCTCAAAATAGAGGTCCGGTCAACAAACATGTTCAACATTGAAATTTAACTTAGGCAATCCTCTAATAAGTTCATTGGCACACAACTTTTTCAATGTAGACATTCCGATATGACCTAATCTTCTATGTCAATGCAAAGCATCATCATTCTTAGCAAGCAAGCAAGATATTTTAGAATTTTTCATAGCATCAAAATGCATTACATACGTATCACCACTTCTACTTCCTAATTTCACAACATTACCATAAACATCAAACACATAACATTTATCATTTTTGAAAAGAATATCAAAACCTTTATCGGCTAAATGACTAACACTCAATAAATTAAAAGATAAATTTTCAACCAATCTTACTTCACTAAGGGAGAAAGAAGAGTTACCTATGGATCCTAAGCCTAGGATCTTACCTTTGACCTTGTCTCCAAAGGTCACAAATCCTCCATTCTTCTTTGCTTCAAAGGATGTGAATAATGAAGCATCTCCCGTCATGTGTCTAGAACAACCACTATCCAAATACCATTTGCATGACTCGGATTTGGATTTTAAGCACACCTAGATAAACACATGTTTAATATACCTTAGGTACCCAAACTTTGGATCCTTTGGGGTTAGTAGCAATAAAGGCATATGCATCAATTTTGAAAGTTCTCATCACATATGCTTTCTTTTCAAAGTCATTCAACCCTTTAGGCACCCAAACCTTCTTCACATAAACTTTCCTCTTCCTAGGTGTAGTTCCCTTAGGAACATTAGCCTTACCCTTGGGGTAGGTACCATTTTTATTCACGTTGACCGTGGCCTCCTTAGCCTCTAGGGTGTCCTTAAGTTTCATAGGATCATATCCTAATCCACTCTTGTCAAGATAATGTCTTTGAGATGCAAGAAGTTCATCCAATTTAGAAGAACTCATAGAAAATTTTGAAAATTGTTTTTCAAGCATATTGTATTTCTCATTGGCCATATCAAGCTCTTTTTGTAGAGAAGAAGAGTTAGGCATAATAATGCACTCATGATCATCCCATGTATCCAACTCACCTTCTAGCTCATGAATCCTAGCATGCAAAGCATCTAAGTCATGTGAATTGCTAGATGATGCAATGTTACTAGAATTAACACATGTTTTCAATTGATCTTTTAAATCCTCATTTTCTTGAACTAATGCATCAAGTGAAAAACATACATCATCATATTTAGATTTCAAATCACAACACTCATTTAGATGCATTTTTTCTACTTTAGAAAGTCTACTAACTTCTTTCTTAGCATGCTTGTGTTTATGCATCAATTTCTCATAAGCAATATAAAGTTCATCATAAATACAAGAGAGCTCATCATAAGAAGGTTTAGAAGATGTTACCATCTCATCCGAATTTGATGAGGACACTTCCTCTTCCTCATTTGCCATGAGACACAAGTTGGCTTGGAGTTCCTCTTCACTATCACTTGAAGATGATGATGAAGAATCATCCCAAGTGGCCTTGAATGCCTTCTTCTCCTTCTTCCCTTTTTCCTTCTTCTTCTCTTTCTCTCTATACTCCTTATGCTTCTTCTTTTGAAGCTTAGGGCAATCGGCCATAAAGTGACCTACCTTGCCACACTTAAAGCAAGTACTCTTTTCTTTCTCTTTCTCCTCTCTCTTTTCTTTAAAAGCCTTTCTATTCTTGAATCCTCCACGTTTGTTCATCTTCAAGAACTTCTTGAAATGCTTAGCTAATAGGGCTGCCCCTATTTCACTATCATCATCACTAGAATCCGAACTAGTGTCACTATTGATCCTAAGAGCTAAGCCATTTTTCTTAGGTGGTGCATCTTCCTCATCTAATCTTGACATCTCCAACTCATGTGTCATTAGACTTTCTATTAATTCCTCTATCTTAAGCTTCCTAAGGTCTTTAGCCTCTTTAATGGCTACTATCTTATCTTTCCAAATCCTAGGTAAACTCCTAAGAATCTTTTGGACCTTATCAACTTCCTCATATGGTTTGTTCAAGGCTTCTAATTCATTACATATGCAAGTAAGTCTAGAAAACATCTCCCTAATGCTCTCACCCTTCTTCATTCTAAAGGTCTCAAACTCGGTGACTAGCATGTTTATCTTAGAGTCCTTCACTTGACTTGTTCCTTCATGCTTCAATTCTAACATATCCTAAATCTCCTTTGCACTCTTACATTGAGCTATGTAATCAAACTCACTCCTAATAAGTGCAATGTGCAAAGTGTTGATTGCCTTATTATTTAGGCTAAGTAATCTCTTATCTTCCTTAGTAAACTCACTCTTTTCCTTATCTACCATCTCATCACCCAAAAATTTCTTAGGAACATAAGGACCATTCTCTACAACTTCCCACAAATCATAATCAATGGAATTTATAAAAATTTTCATCATATTTTTCCAAAAACCGTATTGCAAGCCATTGAAAAATGGTGGTCTATTCATGGATAGGCCTTCGGCCTCACCATAAGAATTTATATTTGCCATAAATATGCCAAATAGGATATAACTCCTAGTTTTAGCTAACCTTGCTCCGATACCAATTGACGGATCGAGTTTAACACAAGAGGGGGGGGGGGTGAATTGTGTCCCCAAATTCCAATTGGAATTCCTTTTTAAATTTAAACAAATTAATGACAATTAACACATAGCACACAAATTTGGACTCTAATGATTATCCTAATCAATATTCAATCCAATGCAAGATGTGATACAATATAGTGAATGACCAAATATCAAATAATCAAGATTTGCACAAAACAGATTTTCAAACAACACACTGCGCACAGATTTTTCAACTCAGGTTTCACCTATCAAATGATGTCGAAATGCAACAACATTTTATATGCAATGTCACAACACCTTAATAAACACTATATCAAAATTTCAGATTAAAATTCAAAGTTTAAGTAAGTCTGCTAATCTCAGACAGATTAGGGTTTTTGAAAATTCTGCAGTTTGAAACATGTAGTAAATATAAACAAGTAAACAAAGAAATCAACACAGCGATTTATAGTAGTTCGGAGACCCTTCTCCTACGTCTACTACCTAGATTCACCAACCTAGGATTTTCCCAACTCCACTAAGGTGTGGTTTTAAGAGACCCACAAAACTCCTTACACCAAGGGTTTCTAAGAACTTCCTCAAACTTCAATGTTTACAATTTCCCCTAACAAATGGAATTTCTCAATGGGATTTTCAGCCAAGGTTCTCACAGGTTACCTCAAAGGTATTTGGTGTGGAACTCTCAAGATTACAGCAACACTCTCAAAGATAGGATTTTAAGAACAAGAGAGGTTTAGATTGTAAGCAAACAAAGCCTAAAGGATATAGGAACTTCCCTTTTGCAAAAGCAAGAGTAGTGAGAAGTCCTTGATTGTAGAGGCTTGTATTGGAGAAGATTGTTGTAGCAAATAGCAAGAAAGCTTGATGATTGATGTATGTAGTAACCGGTTTTCGTCCGGCCAAAAACAATACAAAAATTCAAAAGCCCGTTTTTGTACCCACATGCCTATAAAACTCATTTCTTTGGCCCATGAACACACAAATATTCATAATCCATTTCTTTGATCCATAAGCCCACAAGTTCCCAAAATTTTGGTCCAGCCCACTAATGAATCATAACTCTAGAAAATATTTAGGAATAAAAGAAAACAAAAAAACATAAAAATAAAATAAAATAAAGTTAGGAAAAAAAACAAGACAATGATAGGAGAGGGAGGTGGTGTGAAAAATAAAAGTCAAAAGGGACAAAAAAAGAGGGAAGAAAATCGTGGGAGGACAAAAGAAAAAGAAAGAAAAGACAAAAGAGGAGACGGTGAAAAAAAAAATGAAAAAGAAAGAAAAGAAGAAAAGGTGGGAGAGAAAGTGGGGAACCAATAGAGAAAGGTGCGGCACATATTGAGAAAAAAAGAAAGAAAAAATGAACAAATAAGAAGACTTTCGGTGATGTTTGAAAAAAGACAAACAAGAGAAGACTATGTTTTGGTGGAGGGAGGGGTGTCGCACACTAGTAGAGAAAAGGAGAAGAAAGAGAATAAAAAGAGAGGAGGCAATGGGGGAAAAAGAGGGGAGAAGGGAGCAAACCGTGAGGAGGAGAAACCAAGAGAGAAGAAAAAGGAAAATAGAAGAAGAAGGAGAGAGTCTTTCGTCACTCAAGGAAAACTTTGAAAAGGGAGATTTTCTATTGCTCTAAGAAGGTAATATCTTATATACACTCTGGTTCTTAGGATTCCATTTTCTTGGTTCTGTTTTTATTGCGGATTCATTTGTTGAGTTTCTTCGGGTTCTTGGCCTCTGTTTCCATTTCATGTTTGTCATGTTTTGTTCTATGTTGACGAAGGACTGAGATCTTGCCCATATTTGAGACTCCTCCTTCTGTATGTATGTATGTGGTTTCTGTATATTTTGTATACTGAATTGGTTCACTGTATTCGTGCCCTTGCATTTTATGTAGGCATATGTTGGTTTCTGTATGCATATATATGTTATATGCGTTTATATCCATTCATATGTGATGTGTGTATATATATGGTATGTTGCATGGAGTGTATAATATATATATATATGGCGTGTCTATGAGTTCATGAATGTTTGTATGTGTATATATGCTCTGTGTGTGTATATATATATATATATATATGTTGTCTATGTATGGATTTGCTTGTATATATATATACACTATGGGTATGGGTGTGTATGTAGACCGTGGGTCATGTATATCCATTTTATGTTTATATATATGTACATGTGGTTTGTAAAGGTATATGTGTATATTATCATATATGTTTATATGTGCACATGAATCTTTAACTATGGATTTGGTTTGATATCATATTGGAATACCCATTTGACCATTCTTGTGTTTGTGTTTGTGTTTGTTGGGCTTGGATCGGGCTTGTGACCGCTTGGGCCGGAGGGCAACTTAGAGGATTTGGGCCGGATTTGAGCAATGGGTCCCGTGGGCAACATCCCAATTGTTGTATAATATTTCATATTTGTCTTTTGTACATAATCGTAAAGTGTAAGCCTTGTAATAGTGTAGTGGATGTAAAATAAAAAATGCATACATGATATTCTAGGATGCTAGAAGCATATAGACATTAGGAGATGATTTTGTGAATGATGATTGCATTAGAATGCATGCTTAGGATTTTGATTTTTCACACCATGTCATGATGCTTAGACGTATGCTAGGATTATTTGAATGTCATGAAAATAAATGCAACGCGTTAGTCATTGGATTAATCCAAGCCGTCTCACATTAATAAAACACATTAAGATTAAATTATGGAATCCTTATGTTTTGATTAAATACCAAAGAACCTTCAAGATATTGGGGTTCCATTGGCATTCATTGAAAACATTTGGATTTCGTGGATCCGGAAAGCAAATGTGTTTTTAGGGATTAGGAGAATTTATTTACGGACTCAACGGTGAGTTTAAAAATATTTGACCCATTCAATGAGCCATAAATGGATTCTTTCTTTTCTCATGAAGAACATAATTGTGAGTAAGGCTTAATTTAAATATTTCTTCTTGACTGAGGACCCTTTTGGTGCATCAACCAAGTCTCAAAAAAATCTCTTTTTCCCAAATATCCAAACCCACTCCAAGTGGTACCTTATCCAATCTTTGGCCAAGCCGGGAATGACCCCAATGATCCCGTGCAATTCTTTTTTTCAAATATTCAAACCCACTCCAAGTGGTGTTTTCTCCAAACATTGGCCAAGCCGGGAATGGCCCCAATGATCCCGTGCAAGTTGTTCTCCAAACCACTCCAAGTGGATTTTTCATTTACATCCCAATAAAACCCATCAAAATGGGATTTTCAAAAACAAATTAGAGCCAAATAGGAAAACATTCAAAGGTAACCGTTTTCGGGAGTTGTGGGGTGCCTAACACCTTCCCAACGCTCAATAGACCCCCTTGCCCATTTTTCTCGTAGACCAGAACGGATGTCCAATTGCATCCTAAAAATCAATTGGTGGCGACTTCATTGTTTTTCAAGCCGGTTGCTTCAGCTGGCGACTTCACTGGGGACATCTGGTTGTTGTACCAAAGGGGTCGGGCCTTGTTGTCTTGTTGTTTTTCTATTTGGTTGATTTGTTTATTTTGTTGAACATGTTTCTTTCAACATTTTTGAAGAATCTAATGTGTTTGTTCATGATTGTAGATAAAATAACAAGTTTTTGGTTTCATAAAATTTGAGGGTTTGTTGAGGATATGGTATGATTCCCCCGCACACACATCACCATTCACATGCACACAAATGGCCCATAAAAACCGGGTCCTACTAGTGATTAGTGAGGGTTGATCTTTGCTTTTGATGGATTTTGTCCTCACGTAAGCAAGGAAAGACATCCTCCTGGATTGATGTCCCTTCAAGATATTGGGGGATGGGTTCCACTTCCAGATATGGGGTGTGAACTAACCTGATCCAGTGGCCTCTCGCGTAGCCGCGTTATAGTTAGATATGCCACCCATATGCACATTACATAACCCTAGATCCGGCTCGAGACCTTCAGAAATTTGTAGGAACCTGATTTTGTTTAGGAACAATGGGGGATTCTCCTATCCTTAACTCTATTTATTTCCTGTACATTTAAATACCATGTACCTTTATTCCTCATTTACATGTTTATATGTACTTGATACATACCTGTGTATATATATTCATTGAACCATACATGTACATCCTTTATACATTTGTCATATATGTTAGTCTAGGTTATGATCATGCACAAGCATAATGGCCCATACATGTCCATATATACTTGAATAATCATATATGCCCATATATACTTGTACATCTGCTAATTATCCATACCTGTTCATATATACTTGTACATCTGCTAATCATCCATACCTGTTCATATATACTTGTACACTTGTTTATTATCCATACTTGACCACATATACTTGCACACTCATTAATCACCTATACATGTCCATATATACTTTCATACGCATTAGTGAACACATAAATCCACCATCATGCATAAGCATAAATAATGAAACTGATCAATTAATAAAATTTCTTTCATCATAAGGTGGCACGTAAAAAAGAAAAAGCATCAGTTCATTCATATCACCGTCATCCTTATCGCACCAGATTACAGTTGCGAATTGCTAGGACAATGGAGAACGAACAACAGAAAGAGCTGATCCAGAAGCAAAGCCAGGAAATTACAGACCTGAAAGAACAAGTGGCCATGCTAATTACTCAGATGTCACAATTTATGAAAGGAAAAGCAATGGCAGAAAGTTCAGCACAGAAAGATCCCATGCTTCAGCCCTATGACAACACGGCAATGAATTCCTCAGGATATGCACCGGTAGTTGGGCTAACTCAGGATGGTGGATTTCCATCACTGGATTCCCAGCAGAAAACGTATGTCATGCCTGTAGAGATTAAAGAGGAAGGAGGAAGGGGTCTTACTGTAGAGCAGTACAAAAAGATGGAAAAATGGATGAGTTCAATTGAAGGATTTGGGCCTGTTGGCGCTTTAAGTCCCCATAAGTTATGTCTGATGAAGGATTTGATCATTCCTCCTGATTTCAAGCTTCCGGCTTTTACTCTCTTTGATGGTACTGGAATCCCTCTAGATCATCTGACCATGTATTGTCGGAGGATGCAGCCATATGTTCATGATGAAAAGATATTGATTCACTTTTTCCAGGAAAGTTTGACGGGGAGCGCAACTCGGTGGTTTACAAGCTTAGATCCGTCTTCTGTTGAGACCTGGGAGGATCTAGCTAACTTATTCCTTAAAAAGTACGAGCATAACATGGAGAAAGTCCCCACCATCTATGATCTTCAGTGTACTGTCATGAAGGAAGGAGAAAGTTTTCGGGATTGGGCCCATAGATGGAGAGACTTAGCATCCCAGATGCACCCTCCATTGGCGGAACAAGATATGGTTAATGCATTCATTGACGCACTTCGAGAGCCTTATACTTCAAAAATTGCTGGAGGGGGGCATGCAGGTTTAGGAGAAATGATCCGAGCAGGGGAACGTATTGAGAGATGCATGCAAAGAGGAAATATTAGCATTAGCGTCCGGATGCTTGAGAAACCAGAGTATCAGAAGGGAGGGAAGATGAAGAAGAAGGAAAACGAGGTGCATACCGTTAATTATAGCAGCAATCCCACTTATGGGTCTCCCACTTCTGATTAGAGGTCGCGAAGCAATGCTCCCAGGCTGTCTAGTTCATATAACCACCACCTAAACTCAAATTCCTACCCGCCACCTCAGCATTCTTATCGACCACCTCAACAGACTTACCAACCACCTCAGCAAGCTTATCGACCATCTCAGCAAAATTACCAGCCACCTCAGCAAGCTTACCAACCACCCCGCCAAAATTACCAAAACTTTGAAAATAACCCTAGACCCCGAAGGCAGATAGAGCAGTTCGCTCCGATACCCATGACTTATGCCTAGTGTTATGACAAGTTATTGTCTAATTCAGCTATTGCACCTATCCCGGGAGGAGGACCCCAGAATCCACCTTATCCTCATTGGTACAACCCTGAGGTGACGTGTGCCTATCACGGGGATTCACCTGGACATTCAATTGAAAATCGTCTGACCTTCAAGAGAATTGTGCAAAATATGGTCAATTCTGGATGGTTGAATTTTGATGGGATCAGGAAGCCCGATGTGACCACTAACCCTTTGCCGGATCATGGCAATGGAGGTACCAATGCTATTGAGGGTTCAGGTGAGTTTAGGAGGAAAATTGCAGAGGTAACTATGTCTTTGAGTTTGGTGTTGGGTGCTTTGGAAAATGAAGGACTTATTAAAAGAGAGGAGTTGGACTTGACGTTGAGATACGATGGTTATGATGAGTTGAAGACTTGTGAATTTCACAAAGGAGTTGAGGGACATTCTCTGGAGAATTGTTTTCAATTTCAAGCAAAGGTGCAGGATTTGATTGATAGCAAGAAAGTAGTATTTGGTGTGAAGTCAGGGTGCCTGAATGCAGTCAATGTTATTGGGGATGAATTCTATAAAGGACCAAGGCCTGGTGGGAGGACGAAGCCAATTGTTTTGCAGTACTTTTTAGAAGATCAACCGTTTGTCAAAAGTCCACATCCTTCAAAGCCTTCTTACGTGAATGATAAGGCTGTTCCTTGGGTATATGAGAAAAATGATCTTGAGGTTGCTGTGGATAACATCTCAGGGGTGAGTAGGATAACCCGAACTGGATGGGTTTATTCTCGCGAGGAGTCAGGTGACCCAACGTCAGGAGCGGAAGCTGAAAGGAAAAGGAAGGGAAAGGACGTTGTAAGAGCGGAAGAGAATTTGAAAGATTTGAAGAAAGATCATATTGTATGTGAGGAAATTAAGAAAGCAGTGACTGATGTAGAAATTCAGGAGTTTCTGAAGATTATCCGTCAAAGCGAGTATATGATTGTAGACCAGTTGAAAAAGACCCCGGCAAAGATTTCCATCTTAGAATTAATCATGAGTTCGGAGCCACACTGTAAAGTGTTGTTGAGAATGTTGAATCAGGCCTATGTGTCAGAAAAGATACCGACAGAGTCTTTTGACGGGATTGTCGGAAATGTGCTCGCAACTCACTTATTATCATTTACTGAAGAGGAGATTCCAGATGAGGGGATGGGCCATAACAAAGCGTTGCATATTTCGGCCATGTGTAGGGGTTTTGAAGTGGCAAGTATTTTGATCGACAATGGATCGTCGTTGAATATCCTACCAAAGGAGACTTTTGATAGGCTGCCAATTGACAGATCATATTTGAAGCAAGTACTAGTGGTGGCTAAAGCCTTTGATGGAACCAAGAAGGAGATAATGGGGGAGATCGAGGTCCCTTTGGAGATCGCAAATGTTACATTCAATGTCCCCTTTATGGTGATGGATATATCGCCGACTTACAGTTGCCTATTAGGTAGGCCGTGGATCCATACTGCTGGTGCTGTACCATCGTCTTTACATCAGAATCTCAAATTTGCTCACGGAGGAAGGGTCTACATTGTTAAAGGCCAGTCGGAATGGATGGTGGCTAGCGTTTCAAACTCACTCCATATTGATGCGCCCCTACAGGGGATTGAAAGCTCATTTCAATCCTTTGAGATTGCTACTGCTAGTTTTGTGAAGGAAGAGCAGTTTCTGGTGCAGCCCTGTTTATCAAAAGTGGCTAAGTTTATTGGAAGAATTATGTTGAAGATGGGATTCCGACCAGGGGGAGGTTTAGGCAAAGAGGAGCAGGGGATAAAGAAGCCAATAGTTGCATTGAAACAAGCTGAGCGCTGGGGTCTTGGGTATAAGCCAAGTAGAGCTGATAAGATACAGATCCAGGCTGAGAAACAGGCAAAACGGATCGCTCGTTTTGAGGGTCGAGAGCAGGATGTTCCGAAAAATTCAATCCCCTGGCTGTATGACAGTTTCGTGTTTGGAGACTTCTTGGAAAAGGTCAATCCTCTCAATGCAGGGGCAATTCCAGGGAAATTGATCCTTAATCTTCCTGTTGATCAAGTGGAAACGAGTCGAACTGGGGCAAATTTTGGAGAGCTGTGTGAGCAGTTTGAAGATTTTCATGTCGCTGTTATAGAGGAGGATCAGAACTTTGCTGCTAAGTCTTATTATGTTGTCCCTCGGCCTCCAGGTTTTGAGCTCAACAACTGGACCAGTTTCGAATTGCCAGTCTCTATCAACAACCTTCAAGAGTAATCTCCATATGCACTATAATCTGTGGTCCAGCTCACGGCCACTGATTGGGTTTTTGTGATGAGCATGTCTTTACTTTGTCTTTTGATGAATTCGCATAGTATGGCCTTAGTATGTTCTCATGTTTCAGATGATTCTGCTATGCTTATCATAAATAAAAATCTTTGTTCACAATTCTCACATCTATTCACTTCATTTCATCTACCACTCCCAAAATTCCAAATTTCACACATTCCATTTTAATAGGACTGAAATTGATGATAATGAAGAAGATGAACCTAATGAACCAGATTTTGGGGCACCCATTACCAATGTTGAATCTGACTCTGACTCTGAGGATGAATTTGAGATATCGCCAGAAATGTTGAGACAAGTTAATCAAGAAGAAAAGATAATTCAGCCACACCAAGAAATTACTGAGGTTGTTAACTTGGGAACTGAAGATCAGAAAAAGGAGGTTAGGATTGGTGCAGCTTTTGAAGGAGGAGATAGAGACAAATTGATAGGTTTGCTACATGAATATCAGGATGTTTTTGCATGGTCATATCAGGATATGCCAGGACTTGATACGAACATAGTGGTCCATAAATTGCCATTAAAACCAGATTGTCTGCCAGTGAAGCAAAAGTTGAGAAGATTGAAGCCGGAGATGCTTTTGAAGATTAGAGATGAAGTAAAAAAGCAGTTTGATGCAGGATTCCTCGCTGTGGCAAAATACCCCGAGTGGGTTGCAAATATCGTACCAGTCCCAAAGAAAGATGGTAAGGTTCGGATGTGCGTGGATTACAGGGATCTTAATCGGGCGAGCCCGAAGGATGACTTTCCTTTACCCCAAATTGACATATTAGTAGACAATACTGCTAAACATTTTGCGTTCTCCTTCATGGATGGATTCTCAGGATATAACCAGATCAAGATGGCACCGGAAGATCAGGAGAAAACTACTTTCATCACTTTATGGGGTACCTTTTGTTACAAAGTCATGCCATTTGGTCTCAAAAATGCGGGAGCTACTTATCAGCGAGCAATGGTTACTCTGTTTCATGATATGATGCATAAAGAGATTGAGGTGTACGTGGACGACATGATTGCTAAGTCAAAGGAGGATGAAGATCACATGATTAACCTGGAG
The DNA here is from genome assembly GCF_013401445.1 of Tripterygium wilfordii. NCBI lineage: Eukaryota > Viridiplantae > Streptophyta > Magnoliopsida > Celastrales > Celastraceae > Tripterygium > Tripterygium wilfordii. The sequence goes on along the minus strand of NC_052232.1, from coordinate 3,883,312 downwards.
AAGTTGTTCAAGAGGTTGAGAAGGCACCAATTGAAGTTGAATCCCTCGAAATGCACATTTGGGGCAACCTCAGGGAAGTTGTTGGGTTTTATTGTCAATAGGAGAGGTATTGAAGTAGACCCGGATAAAGTGAAGGCGATTATAGAGATGCCGGCCCCTCGCACCGAGAAAGAAGTCAGAGGTTTCTTAGGGAAACTCAATTACATTGCAAGATTCATTTCACAGTTGACAACTACGTGTGAGCCAATTTTTAAGTTACTTCGGAAGAATAACCCATCAGAATGGAATGATGAATGTCAAAGTGCCTTTGAGAGAATTAAACAGTATTTATAAAATCCACCGGTCTTGATGCCTCCGGTTGTTGGGAAACCACTTATTCTCTACCTAACTATATCGGACAATTCGATGGGGTGTATGTTAGGGCAACACGATTCATCAGGGAGGATAGAGCATGCGATCTACTACTTGAGCAAGAAATTCACCAGTTGTGAGGCAAACTACTCCATGTTGGAGAAAACTTGTTGTTCATTGGCATGGGCTGCGCATAGGCTCAGGCAATATATGCTTTATCACACTACTTGGTTGATCTCGAGGATGGATTCGATCAAGTATATTTTTGAAAAACCATCTCTTTCGGGGAGGATTGCAAAATGGCAGATGCTGTTGTCAGAATATGATATTTTGTATGTTGCCCAGAAGGCAGTGAAGGGAAGTGCAATAGCAGATTACTTAGCAGAGCAGGCGATTGATGACTCTCAGCCTATGAATCCAAGGTTCCCAGATGGAGAAATCTTGTCCTTAGAAATGGAGAGTCGGAAAGATATGGATGGATGGGTTATGTTGTTTGATGGCGCTTCTAATATCGTTGGTAATGGGATTGGGGCTGTGCTTATTTCTCCAGAGGGAAAAGTTACCCCGTCTACTGCTAAGCTTTATTTCAACTGTACCAATAATGTGTCTGAGTATGAGGCCTGTGCCATGGGAATTCAAGCTGCTATTGATGTTGGGATTAAAAAGCTTCAGGTTTATGGTGACTCTCAATTGGTGATCAGGCAATTGTGTGACGAATGGGAAACCAGGGATGCCAAGTTAGTCCCGTATTATCAACACATCAAAGAGTTGATCAAATTTTTTGACTGTGTGGAATTTGATCATATTCCAAGAGAAGAAAACCAGATGGCAGATGCTTTGGCCACTTTGGCAGCCATGTTTGGTTTGGACCCTCGAGGAGAAGTGGAGGTTATCAAGATTGAGAAACGTGAAATTCAGGCACATTGTTTGAATGTAGTAGCAGAACCTGATGGTAAACCCTGGTATTATGATGTGAAGCAGTATTTGGAGAAAGGAGAATACCCTCCAGAGGCCTCAGATAATGACAAACGCACCATCCGAAGGCTCTTAAGCTCTTTCTTCTTGGATAAAAATGTATTGTATAAGAGAAGCTCGGGATTTGTGCTTCTTCGATGCATGGATACTGATGAAGCCAAGCAGATTATGGAAGAGATTCATGAAGGAATATGTGGTACTCATTCGAGTGGATATTCAATGGCAAGGAAGATATTGCGAGCCGGTTACTATTGGCTTGCCATGGAAAGAGATTGTATTAGATATGCGATCAGATGCCATAAGTGCCAGATTTATGCTGATAAAACTCATGTCCCAGTGAACCCTCTACGGGTATTAGCAGCACCTTGGCCCTTTTCAATGTGGGGTATCGATGTTATTGGTCCTATCGAGCCCAAAGCTTCCAACGGACATCGTTTCATCCTGGTTGCAATTAATTATTTTACAAAGTGGGTGGAAGCAAATTCTTATGCTAAAGTGACAAGTAACGTTATCGCTCGATTCTTGAAAAAAGATATTGTATGTCGCTATGGGGTTCCCGAAAGGATTATTACTGATAATGGCACGAATTTCAACAGCAAGATAGTGAATGATTTATGCGAGCAGTTCAAGATCAAGCATCATAATTCATCTCCTTATCGTCCCAAGATGAATGGGGCTGTTGAGGCAGCTAACAAAAATATCAAGAAAATCATCCAGAAGATGACAGAGAATTACAAAGATTGGCATGAAAAGCTTCCTTTCGCTTTATATGGGTACCGAACTTCTGTGCGTACATCCATTGGTGAAAGTCCTTTTGCTTTAGTATACGGGACAGAGGCTGTTCTTCCCATTGAAGTGGAGATCCCCTCGCTAAGAGTAGTGGTAGAGGCCAATTTGGAGGAGACCGAGTGGGTCCGAACTCGTTATGAACATCTAAATTTTATTGAGGAGAGAAGATTAGGGACACTTTGTAGAGGACAACATTATCAAAGACGAATGATAAGAGCACATCGCAGGAAGGTGCGTCCTCGTTGTTTCAGAGAAGGGGATTTAGTGCTAAAGATGATTCAGCCACCTCAAAAAGATCACCGTGGAAAACGGACTCCTACCTACGAGGGACCATATGTGGTGAAGAAAGCATTCTCTGGTGGAGCAGTAATTTTGACAAGGATGGACGGAGATGATTTGCCTCACCCAGTAAATGTCGATGTTCTCAGGCAGTATTATGCTTAAAAAAAAAAAAAAAAAAACCGCTAGAGTGAAAACCCGAAAAGGGCGCTCTAGGCAAAAAAATCCCGCTAGAGTGAAAACCTGAAAGGGCACTCTAGGCAAAAATTAGGGACAATAAGAAATTTTATTGAAGTGAAAACCCTCACGGGTACTTTAATTATGGCTGCAAATTTCGGTTGCAGATTGTTTGAAGAAAGGAGGTTGAGACATGAGTCTGTTGGTTGTTAACTTGTCTTGCATTGACATTGGTGCGGAGTACAGAATCGACCTCGTCGTTGCCAGATTGGAGGACAGTTATTTGGGCAAGCACCCAAAACTGGGGCAGTTCTCGGGATGCTCTTTATGCTATCATTTGTTCGTTCGTTAAACAGAATGAGAAGTTTGTTGGTAGAAATGGAGGACTCAGAGACAGTCTCAGACGAGTCAGATTTGATCATTGTTAATTGGGTGCACACCAAAACTGGGGCAGTTTTGGTGGAATCTTTGAATTATTACATATTTCATCTTGGAGAAGTTGGGTTTGTCCCTTCTTCTTTTGACTTCACTACATTCTTGTACATACCTTTGTCAATTGGCACCCATCCTTTTCAATAAAAATAGTGAAGAAATTCATTTCTGTAGTTTGTCACTTATGGCATCTTTTTTTTTTCATACCCCAACTCCATTCTCAACCCATGTTCTAAAAAGTTTATCACCTGCATTCATTAATTGACATGCATGGCTATACTATTGAATTTATCACTGATAAAGTTTTGACAGGAAATATGGAATATGCATTAGGACATTACTCTTGATAGGAATTTGATTAGATTTTGACATCCTGAGCTGGAAAGGATTTGAGTGAAAGACTTGAAGCCGAGGTAAGCATTAGCAGGAAAGAGAAGATCATATTCATATGACGTGCACAACGAAATGAAAATAAATCCAAATGAATTGGCAGCCTTGAACTCAAAAGTGGGCACACATGCAAATAAGCATAGAAGAATAAAAGAGATAGCTCAAGAGTTGGGTTTGGGAATGAGCGAAGGCTTTTGCTAATCAGCATAGAGAAGATGCATTGAAAATCCAGAGTCAGAAAGTCAAACCCTACAAAGAAGCAGATTTGTTCTAGCAATTCGCAACTGTACGCGTGCTTGAGGATGGCAAAGCCTTGAGAGAACATGCATTCACTCAGTAATGAGACATTCATATTTGAGCAAAATAGGTCATTACATGCATCATTTTTGCATATGGTTTGTCCTTTTTGTATTATGACAGGTTTATGCAGACGATACAGCCTGGGCATAGTCATTCTCCTCAAATCAAAGCATATCATCTGCTCGAAACATCTTTCTGTCAAGGTGAGATTACAAAAACTCCCGAATACCTTTTCTCAAAAAAAAAAAAAAAAAAAGAGAAAAAAAAAACAAAAACAAAAACAAAAAAATCCTTTTTCAGCCAAGCCGGGAATGGCTTCAAATGATCCCGAGCACCTTTTCTTCAAAAAAAAAACAAAAAACAAAAAAAAAAAAAAATCCTTTTCAACCAAGCCGGGAATGGCTACAGTGATCCCGATCACTTTTTCTCAAACAAAAAATTTTTTGGCCAAGCCGGAGATGGCCCCAATGATCCCGTGCAAACCTTTTTTAAAATTTACCAAACCCACTCCAAGTGAGGTTTCAAACAAAATTGTTGGCCAAGCCGGGAATGACCCCTATGATCCCGTGCACATTGTCTTTTTCAATTTACAAAACCCACTCCAAGTGGGATTTCATTCAAGCATTGGCCAAGCCGGGGATGGCCCTATGATCCCGTGCACATTGTCTTTTTCAATTTGCAAAACCCACTCCAAGTGGGATTTCATTCAAGCATTGGCCAAGCCGGGGATGGCCCTATGATCCCGTGCACATTGTCTTTTCAATTTACAAAACCCACTCCAAGTGGGATTTCATTCAAGCATTGGCCAAGCCGGGGATGGCCCTATGATCCCGTGCACATTGTCTTTTCAATTTACAAAACCCACTCCAAGTGGGATTTCATTCAAGCATTGGCCAAGCCGGGGATGGCCCAATGATCCCGAGCACATTGTCCTTTCAATTTACAAAACCCCCTCCAAGTGGGATTTCATTCAAGCATTGGCCAAGCCGGGGATGGCCCTATGATCCCGTGCACACCGTTTTTTCAAATTACAAAACCCACTCCAAGTGGGATTTCATTCAAGCATTGGCCAAGCCGGGGATGGCCCTATGATCCCGTGCACACCGTTTTTTCAAATTACAAAACCCACTCCAAGTGGGATTTCATTCAAGCATTGGCCAAGCCGGGGATGGCCCTATGATCCCGTGCACCTTGTTAAAACCCGCTCCAAGTGGGATTTCATTCAAGCATAGCCAAGCCGGGAATGGCTTCAAATGATCCCGAGCACCATCAGCCAAGCTGGGAATGGCTACAGTGATCCCAAGCACAGATTTCCGCCAATGCTTGAATGAAATCCCAAGCACATTGTCCTTTCAATTTACAAAACGCGCTCCAAGTGGGATTTCATTCAAGCATTGGCCAAGCCGGGGATGGCCCTATGATCCCGTGCACACCATTTTTTCAAATTACAAAACCCACTCCAAGTGGGATTTCATTCAAGCATTGGCCAAGCCGGGGATGGCCCTATGATCCCGTGCACCTTGTTAAAACCCGCTCCAAGTGGGATTTCATTCAAGCATTGGCCAAGCCGGGGATGACCCTATGATCCCGTGCACCTTGTTAAAACCTGCTCCAAGTGGGATTTCATTCAAGCATAGCCAAGCCGGGAATGGCTTCAAATGATCCCGAGCACCATCAGCCAAGCTGGGAATGGCTACAGTGATCCCAAGCACAGATTTCCGCCAATGCTTGAATGAAATCCCAAGCACATTGTCCTTTCAATTTACAAAACCCGCTCCAAGTGGGATTTCATTCAAGCATTGGCCAAGCCGGGGATGGCCCTATGATCCCGTGCACACCGTTTTTTCAAATTACAAAACCCACTCCAAGTGGGATTTCATTCAAGCATTGGCCAAGCCGGGGATGGCCCTATGATCCTGTGCACCTTGTTAAAACCCGCTCCAAGTGGGATTTCATTCAAGCATAGCCAAGCCGGGAATGGCTTCAAATGATCCCGAGCACCATCAGCCAAGCTGGGAATGGCTACAGTGATCCCAAGCACAGATTTCCGCCAAGCCGGGAATGGCTACAGTGATCCCGAGCATCTTTCCTTATCCTTTCCGTACGAAATTCGGTTAACTACACCTTTGTTTGCCTTTTATTCCATAAAAGACATACAAAGGGGGGCAGCTGTAGTAATCAGTTTTCGTCCGGCCAAAAACAATACAAAAATTCAAAAGCCCGTTTTTGTACCCACATGCCTATAAAACTCATTTCTTTGGCCCATGAACACACAAATATTCATAATCCATTTCTTTGATCCATAAGCCCACAAGTTCCCAAAATTTTGGTCCAGCCCACTAATGAATCATAACTCTAGAAAATATTTAGGAATAAAAGAAAACAAAAAAATATAAAAATAAAATAAAATAAAGTTAGGAAAAAACAAGACAATGATAGGAGAGGGAGGTGGTGTGAAAAATAAAAGTCAAAAGGGACAAAAAAAGAGGGAAGAAATCGTGGGAGGACAAAAGAAAAAGAAAGAAAAGACAAAAGAGGAGACGGTGAAAAAAAAATGAAAAAGAAAGAAAAGAAGAAAAGGTGGGAGAGAAAGTGGGGAACCAATAGAGAAAGGTGCGGCACAAATTGAGAAAAAAAGAAAGAAAAAAGGAACAAATAAGAAGACTTTCGGTGATGTTTGAAAAAAGACAAATAAGAGAAGACTATGTTTTGGTGGAGGGAGGGGTGTCGCACACTAGTAGAGAAAAGAAGAAGAAAAAGAATAAAAAGAGAGGAGGCAATGGGGGAAAAGGGGGGGAGAAGAGAGCAAACAGGGAGGAAGAAAGAAAGGGAAACCGGAGTGCAAGAGAGAAGCAAGAGAAAGGGGAGGAAGGCAGAGTAGCTGGAGGCCGAAAGAAATAGTAAGGAGAAGAAAAGGATTCTGTCTCTTCTAGTTTGGGGTCGAAAAGGTGAGGATTCACACACACTTTCATCTTTAGTTCTGATTTTCGTTTTTGTGTGTGCTTCAATCTATGCAAATTTCTGAATATTTATTTGCTAAACTCATGTGTTGCTCCCTACCTCCATGCTTAAGCCGGATTCATTTCTTCGATTCATACCCGTGTTAATCGTGTCATACCGGACCCTGTTTCAATACCCTTGGTTCGATTTCATGATTGTGGTTATGTAAAGCTTTCGGATGTGTTCCTACTGGTTCTATTCCAATGTGTAGGATCTATAATACGTTTTGGATTTGAAGGATGTTTATTTGTTCTTTGTTGTTGATGTCCGATTTAAACATATTGTTAAGGTTGATGCCTGTATGGGGGTTACAGGTGCATATAGGAATTGCATAAAGATCCAGTCTGTACAAACATTTGCTTATGCTCAATTTGTATATCTATTATATGCGACTGGTGTATATGTGTTTGCATATGGATATGGGTCTGTCATGTACATGTTTATATGGTGGGTATATATATATATATGTATATATATATGAGTTTGTTTGTGTCCATACGTTTATATATGTATATATATATGATGTGTATATATTATAGGCCGTGTGTGCGCGTGTATATGAGCTACGTTTACATACATATATATTGTGTCTGATATATATATATAGCATGTCTGGGTATGTGTATATATGTTGCGTGTGTGCATATGGTTTGACCTGCATTATGAAAAATATGTTTGTGTATATGTATACTTGATGTGAATTGGATCCCTTGATATTATATTTGAATACCCATTTGACCATTCTTATGTTTGATTTGTTGGGTTTGAACCGGGATTGATCCCACTTGGGCTGGAGGACATACTTAGAGGATTTGGACCGGATTTGAGCAATGGGCCTCGCGGGTGATAGTGGATTTTCGTACATTTCATTATTTATCATGTATAATTGTAAAGTGTAAGCCTTGTAATAGTGTAGTGGATGTAAAATAAAAAACGCGTACATGATATTCTAGGATGCTAGAAGCATATAGAAATTAAGAAATGATCTTGTGAATGATGATTGCATTAGAATGCATGCTTAGGACTTTGATTTTTCGCACTATGCCATGATGCTTAGATGTATGCTAGGATTGTTTGAGTGCAATAAAAATGAATGCAACGCGTTAGTCATTAGAATTAATCCAAGCCGTCTCACATTAATAAAACACATCAAGATTAAATTATGGAATCCTTATGTTTTGATTAAATACCAAAGAGCCTTCAAGATATTGGGGTTCCATTAGCATTCATTGAAAACATTTGGGTTTCGTGGATCCGGAAAGCAAATGTGTTTTTAGGGATTAGGAGAATTTATTTACGGACTCAACGGTGGGTTTAAAGATATTTGACCCATTCAATGAGCCATAAATCGATTCTTTCTTTTCTCATGAAAAACATAATTGTGAGTAAGGTTTAAATTAAATATTTCTTGATTGTGGGCCCTTTTGGTACATCAACCAAGTCCCCAAAAAATCCTTTTTCCCCAAATATCCAAACCCACTCCAAGTGGTACCTTATCCAATCTTTGGCCAAGCCGGGAATGGGCCCAATGATCCCGTGCAACCCCTTTTTTCAAATATCCAAACCCACTCCAAGTGGTGTTTTCTCCAATCCTTGGCCAAGCCGGGAATGACCCCAATGATCCCGTGCACTTTGTTGTCCAAACCACTCCAAGTGGGTTTTTTTCATTACCTTCCAATAAGACCCATCAAAATGGGATTTTCGAAAACAAATCAGAGCCAAATAGGAAAAAATTCAAAGGTAACCGTTTTCGGGAGTTGTGGGGTGCCTAACACCTTCCCCATGCTCAATAGACCCCCTTGCCCATTTTTCTCGTAGACCAGAACGGATGTCCAATTGCATCCTAAAAATCAATTGGTGGCGACTTCATTGTTTTTCAAGCCGGTTGTTTCAATGTACTTGATAGCAAGAGGTTTCTCTCAAGGATAATTTTCAATTCCCTTCTCCAAGTTGTATGAAAGGGAAGATCCTCTTTTAAAGGCAATTCTCTCCTATGCTTGCAGCCATTGGATCAAACTTCAAGAGTTGATCTCTACCATCCATTGCAGCTCCTAATCTTGGTCATTGATGATTTGAGCAAACAAATCTCCACCATAGAGTATATAGACGTTGGAAGCTTGAGAGAAGTCAAGTTGTACCTTTCTTCCATAAGTGTTGTCATAAGCACAACCCTTTGATCAATGTATGTCTTCAAATCTTGACCATTCAAACTCTCTTTAATTCTCAACCATGGATGTAGATTGTACTATGTCATCTTGTCCCTTCATTTTGAATCAAAGATTTCAAAAGTGATCCCTTAGTCAAGGATCTTGTTTGATTGCACCAACCTAACTTTCTTGGTAGCACATGTCTTGAGTGAAAATGTCAAACAAGAATATATCATTAATGATAGAGAGGACAAGGTTTGTCCCACATGTTTGAAAAGAGTTGTATCTCCATGAAGACCACAACCAATAGCCTCAATGTTTGATTCATTCAACTTGATTAAGTGCCTTAGTGGAAAGTTGGCAAATATAGGATTTTTCATAGTTTCCTAGAGCTCCAAGCTCATTCTTAGAAACAGGACTTCGACCACTCTTGAACATACTGAATTCTGAGCCATATGAGACCACAATGATGATTAACCTACAAGGAAATAAGAGGTAGAACTCCCCAATTGCATGTAAGCTCAAAGAGCTTCATATAGAGCGCATAGGTTAATTACATTAGAAAAACAACCCAGAAAATTTATATTACTGCATGATAAATCATTTTATATGTATTAGAATGTCCATGTAAAATTTCATAACAATCGGAAATCGTTTGGTCACTTAACCAAGCAATTAGATCACTAATAGTGAAACCGATAAATTCTGAGTGTAAATTCAAAGTCATTTTGCAAACTCAGTGTAAATGACCTTTTCTCTTGAACTTTACTAAATAAAATATGTTCATAGTGATGAAACTAAGATGCACACGAAATTTCATTTAAATCGGAGTTCATTTGGTTCACCATGTTCACAAAGAACACATATGCACAAAATTAGGTAAAACCTAGTTTTGGCGGAATTTAAGCATATGACCAAATATATATGTGATTCACTTAATTTCTCATGATTATAGTCCTAGAACATATATTAAACCTTCATGTGCATGTGGTTCAAGTTTCAAGTCATTTGGACCTAAGTTGGTTAAGATATGATAATTAGAAAATTGATGCTCTAACTTAGTCCATGTATGTTTGTTTTCAAAACTTAATTTCCAGCACTATCTCAAAAATATATAGTCATTTAAATTCAATTCATATAAATCAAATATTGCTTTAATGTTTCATTATCATTTATAAATGATTTAATATCATCAAAATTAGACATATAGGACCATAGGTCCAACACATTTATGCTTTGAATATGCCATTCTGGAATACATTTGATTTAAACCGAATAAACCGAACCGAAACTGAATATTTCGATTCGGTTTAAAAGGTTTGTGCCACATAAACAGTTTGATCTGATTTGGTTAAAATACAAACTGACAAAAGTTTGGTTTTACCATTTTCGATTTGAAACCAAATTGAAACCCGATATTTACACCCGTAAGAGCAATCACAATGATGAAATTTTGCTGAGCCAACAAAAATATATGGGATTTTGTGTTTTGTTGATGTGTCTGTATTAGAAGTCGTGTTTTGCTGATGTGACTGTATTGAGATTTTGTGTTTTTGTGTAGTTTTGTTGTGGACAACATAGAGGCATGGAATATTATTGGCCTCCATGTTCAGTGAGAATGAATAATGTATAGAAATTTGTGTTTTCTTGATATGGCTATATTGAGAGACGTGTTTGACTTGACTTTTTGTGTATTAGAGATGAAACCCAATATTAATTTTTGTTGGGTCATTAAACATAATCCATTGCATTTGTTCTAATAAAGTATTGTATTCACTTTCAAATTTTAGTATTTTACTTTATTTGCTATCTGCACCCTAATGATTCCTCACCTAACAACATTAATTTTCAATAACAGATATATCATGTCTCCTCTCGTGAACTCTTTTTTGTGTGACTGTCATGTCCAGCAGCTGCCATGTACGGACGCATTTGATGCTCAAATGTGCCTGCCTCTTTCTCTCATATCCTCTGAAACTTCACGTTCCACATACAAACTACATTTCCCAAATGGCTTTTTTCTCGGTATCTGTAATGGCTCTCTCTTTCTTGTATTTACTGGTCTCATCAGCCTTATCAGTTCATGCTGGCATACCCACAACCCTTGATGGACCCTTCACTCCTGTTACCGCCCCTCTTGACCAAAACTTCACCAGAAATGTCACGGACTTGCCAAACACTGATTCATTGTTTCACGGGGTCAATAATGGGTTTGAACCAGAACAAGTCTCTGTTTCCCTTTCTGCCCACCATGATTCTGTCTGGATTTCTTGGATTACAGGTCTCTTAATTTCTTACTCATTCTTTCACTTGCCCTTTAAGCTTTCAGTTGGATTTTTTTTTTCCTTCATATTTCTGAAAAATGTACTTTAAAGCTGTAGATACTTTGTTATTATCCTAGTTAGTTTGTCTGGTGATAAAGTTAGTGATATAATTTGATAGGGCCAGTTAATTGATTGATGTCGTTTGATTGTGAATTGAAGGAGATTTTCAAATAGGAGAGGACATTAGACCACTAGATCCAGAATCAATACAAAGTTTTGTTCGATATGGATCTTACGGAGAGCGAATGACTCATAACACTACTGGTCATTCCCTGGTTTATAATCAGCTTTATCCTATTGAAGGCCTCCAGAATTACACTTCTGGCATTATACATCATGTTCGTCTAAGAGGTACAGTATCTACTTCTAACTTTGTGTTAAATTTTAAAGTTGTCAACTTTACTAAAGTCTTAATTGAAATAGTTGAACTAGAATGCAAGGGCAGAATCAATAGTTTTGTGTGTCCTGCACACCAAGATTATTCAGTAATAGCCATTTTAGAATTGCCTATAAGGTTGCTGTGAAACGACTTATCTGGATGGAATACTGGTTTTAGAGCCCTCGCGAAGTATTGTTCTCGAGGCTCACAAGGGTTTTGTGACTCTCAGTGTCTTCGTTGAATAGTTTGATGGTGCACTACTATGGAATTTTTCATCTATGCTGTATTATCTCTATGTTTTATAATAGGTACTAGTGTGCTACCTTTTATGGCACATTTTGGCAATTGCCATGTCCACCTTTAAGTCTATCTAGAGCGAATTGATTCAATAGCTTGTTGCCTTGTCTCATTATGTTTTTCATTGTTATTCTTTCTCAAAATGTCTTAAATCAAACTGGAAACTGATATGAAATTAAATACAGTCACAAAATGAAGTGAATCAGGCTCACTAAAATTATGATTTTTTTGTTAGAATCAACTTGCTGTCATGTTTCTCTGCAGGGTTGAAACCCAACACACTATACCAATATCAATGTGGGGATCCTTCTCTACCGCTAATGAGCGATATCCATTATTTTAGGACTATGCCAGTTTCAAGTCCCCGGAATTATCCTAGCAGAATAGCAGTAGTGGGTGGCCTTGGTCTTACTTACAACACAACTTCAACCTTCAGTCACTTGATGAGCACCCATCCTGATCTGATTCTATTGGTTGGTGGTGTAAGTTACGCTGATTTGTATTTCACTAATGGAACTGCTTCCCATTGTTACTCTTGTTCATTTGTGCAACCTTCCATCCGTGAAACATATCAACCTCGTTGGGATTACTGGGGAAGGTGAACTTCCCAACTCTTGATTACTAAATATTTTCTCTTTTATTTTCAATCCATCAACTGCCGTAAGCAGATCAACTTCCGGATGTTTTTTATAGAAGTCTGTGAGTTGCAATAGCTTTCAAATGCAGAATGTGTGATGACATTCCCTTAATAGATCATGTAGTTGAGGCTTTAAGATAGAGTTGCAGAGATTTTATGATAAGATTTTGAGGAATGGCAAGAAGACTAATTCATTCGTGTCTGATAATTGGAGTGTTGTCGTATGGCTTTAAAAACACTGTAAGTACATAAAGTGATACATACATGAATCTCAGCATTGTAGAATGTCTTGGGTGCGGAACTAACATTAATAGTCATCCTCTTTCTTTTGAAAATAAAAACTTGCTCTCATAGAATGGCGTAAAATAAAACAAAAATTGGTAGCAGTATGTTTCTTCAGTTCTGTGGGTTTGTTTCGGCTTGATTGACATTGATGATTTTGTTACTTTACCCCCTTCAGTTTTGTTAATTTACCCTCTTCAGTTTTGTTAAAACTAGCAATATAGCTGTTAACGTTTTTGAAAAGTTAATTTACAGGTTTATGGAGCCTTTGGTGGCTAATGTTCCAACAATGGTGGTTGGAGGGGATCATGAGATAGAACAACAAGCTGAAAATCAAACATTCATTGCTTACGGCTCTCGATTTGCATTCCCATCTGAAGAAAGTGGATCATCATCCACATTGTATTACTCTTTCAATGCCGGGGGAGTACATTTTGTGATTCTCAGCGCTTATGTCCCCTATGATTTTCAATGTAATATCTTGCTTCCAGCTGTTTGGTGTTTCCTTTACTATGCATTTTTTTATGTCATTTGTTGCATGCTTGGCTTCCAGATTTTTTTTTGTTGCTTTCCATTTGCTGCATAAAAACTAGAAGATTATACTTTTAATCCCTACTCAGAGGGAAAATGTTCTGCTGACCATTACCAGATTATGAAACTTCCAGTTTTTCTGTTACAGCGAGTCAGTACAAGTGGCTCGAAAAAGATTTGCTCACAGTTGACGGCCAAGTGACTCCTTGGTTGGTAGCCGTTTGGCACACACCGTGGTACAGCACATACAAGGAACATTACAGAAATGCAGAGTGTATGAGAGTGGAAATGGAAGACTTGCTATATGCTTATGGTGTAGACATAGTCTTCAGTGGACAAGTAAGAACACTGTTTGTTTCCATTGTGGCTAGTTATTTTCCTTCCTGTTTTGACACCTTCTTACCTTGAACTTGAATAGTTGCACGATAGAGTCCTCATTTTCTCTAGTTTAATGTTAGACAATGCCAGCTACTGATGTTCAAACCATTCAACATGCCCAAAACACGATGACTTCCATTTGAGTATTGAAAAAAACAATGACCCATTAATCTCAGTAGAAAGTGCAAAAAGTCAATATACTTTCCTTCTTTTTGTTCATATTATTATATTTTCCGTTCATCACTTGGAAATCGCAGTAAACTTTGAGTTGGCAAGGCATGAATTTTGTGGAGCAATGCGGATAAATTTTATCCACAAAGATGCGTGGATAAGAATAGCTATATTTAAGTGGTACACTGGATTTTCTTAACAAAATTAACTGTTTGGTATAATGTTCAACAGGTCAATGCCTATGAGAGGTCAAATCGAGTATACAACTATACCCTCGATGAATGCGGCCCAGTTCACATCATTATCGGCGGTGGTGGAAATCTTGAGGGTGTTGCAGTTGAGTATGCTGATGAACCAAATAACTGTCCAGAACCATCTACAAATTTTGGGGGTTCTTGTTCTTTCAATTTTACATCAGGCCCTGCAACTGGAAAGTTTTGTTGGGACAGGCAGCCTGAGTATAGTGCATATAGAGAAAGTAGCTTTGGCCTCGGAATACTAGAGGTAACCCTCTCTCAGATAGTCCCTTATTTTCCCCATCCAAACTCCAAAACACACCAATGCAGTTTTTTTTTAAAAAAAAAAAAGTGAAGCAGTTCTGCTAAACATGTTAGAAATAAGTAGTCTACACTGTTGCACAGTTTTGAAGAAAAAACTGCGAATGACAAACTAACAGAGCAGTATCTGGCTTGCAGGTAAAAAATTCGACTCATGCATTGTGGAGTTGGCACCGGAATAAAGATTATTACAACATTGAAAGTGATATCATTTATATGGTTAGACAACCAGGTATTTGCCCACCCGACAGCAGGTAATTTTCAGTATGATCTTCTCAGGATAAAGTGATGAAGATCAGTTCAAAGAAACGAAGAAAAAGGCTTTAATGGGGCCTAGATTAATGAATAGAATAAATTCCTGGTTGCCACCAGCTTCATATAGCTGTCTTGAGTCATTTTGCTTGCAAGGTTTAACCATGAATGCCGCTGTATATGAGCTTTAGAATTGTCAGAGGGTAATGGAGGGGTCATTCCGGGATTAAAATCTCCGGTATTACCATCGCCGCCACCGAAAGTTGGAGTTGTAGTTCCTGGTGGTGAACACATTTGAGTGGCTTGGAGCGGTTGGTGGTGTCGTGGATGGCGTAGCAATCCCTCCAGCAGCGTTGGTAGTATTTGTTCATAGATCAAGCAGTTAACCCCCACGCATGGCAAATGACATTTAGAATAAAATTCGTCCAAACTAATTGAACAGGTTTTAAATTAGAAATCATCTCAATAAGAAGTTAACCTTCCGAGCCAAGAACGGATGAAAAGTTAACCAGTTAGGTCAAAAATGGACTGAACTGATATCAAATTTTACAAAAAATATATCATTGGGTTCGTTATGAAAAATACTACATATTTATAATTTTTAAAAATAAAAATAAAATTTTTGGTCACCCACCCACAAGGGGTATTACAGTTGGACCTGCTATAATTAAATAACAGCATGTCCCTGGCACCCATGCATAAATGTGTGGCGTTTATCGTAATAAATCCAATCATACATTTTTTGTTCGAAAAAAAAATCAAATTTATTATAAAAAATACATGACAATTCTAGATCTCGGACATATTCGAAATATTCTATGTGTTTGATCGCTACAAATTTGATTTTTGTTTCAAAAAAAAATATATCATTGGGTTCGTTATGAAAAATACTATATATTTTTTATTTTTAAAAATAAAATTTTTTGTCACCCACAAAGGATATTACAGCAAGTCCCCGACACCCAAAGGCTCAAAGCATGAAGTTTGGACTAAAGCCTAAAAGAATTATGCGTAGGACCAAATGAGAGACAAAAAAAATTTGTCCCAAAAATGGGTAGCATATATCTTCAACTCTTTCCCAAAATTATTCCTTTACCATGAGCAAGTTTCAGTAGGAGAAAAAAAAATCAGCCATAACATTAGGGGTGGTAAAAATCGGTTACGGGTTGGTTCTGGAACGGACAATATCATGTGTTTACGAAATATTTACGTTCGGACCCTAACCCGAATTGGATTTCGGACATATTTAATTGATCAAACTTGGATTGGTTTAAATCTGGATAAGTAAATCGGATAATGGCCTAATCCGGGTTAGAGTTCGAACAAGTAAACTAGACAAGATTTATGTGTTTCGTCCCGGACCCGATTTTAAACCGGACAAAAATGTTGTATTTGGACCCGAATTTCGGAAATATAATCTATATCCAAACTTGATTTAATTTGGATCGGACAAATTCGGTCATCGGGATCGGATATAGTTTTGTCACCCCTACATAACACACAAAATGTACATCACGCCAGAGTATGATTGCGTACATCCACCTTTTCCAGACCTTACCAAACTTCTTTAAGTTGTAACGAGTTCTTATCGAATGTTACATTTATTCTTATAAGAAAAATAAAATCAAAGCCAGTAGGCAAAGCGGGGGAACCTTTATATTCTAAATATCAATCACTCTCCTCTTCATGGCATAGCATACCGTAATTTCGATATCTCTAAACGCAGCAAACTAATTTTGGTATATATGACAAAGTTCATTAACAAATGATAAAACTCAATCGTCTTACTTGACTTGTTTGCACCTTTGGATGTGTTTGGATTGAGAAATTTGGGGGAGGGAAGAAAAGGGGAGGAAGAGAATGAAATGTAAATTACTTTTTCTTGTAATTTGTTATTTCTCTTGTTTGCGTAGCATAAGGGAGCCGATATTTGCACACGAGCTTGTACTCAATGCATGCATATTTTTTTTTAAATATTTTAGTTTACCAAATTATCCTTAAATGAAGTTACTTTAAAACCTATTTACTTTTTGTATTCATATTTTTTACTCAATACAATTAAATTAAATTTAACTTTGTAAACCTAATCTCTTAATTAAACTTGTATACAAAGGATCATTTTCTTCTCACCTCCTTTCTTCTCTTAGTCTTCCATCTTCTCCCAGTATCAGATATGGGGGCGGTTAAATGCACCGCAATATTTGTTAAATACAACTCCACAGTTAAATACAATACACTATCAATTTAAAATGTGATTGTTTTATTAAATACACTACCCCAGTTTTACTATTATATCCTTTAGTATATTTTATAAAAATACACTCACACACATATATATACAACCCCACCCATTTCAAAAGCATATACTTAATATTGTATTTAACAATATTAAGTATTTGTTTTATATTAAAACTTGGATATGTACATTTTAGTCATTTATAAAGGGACATTATTGTCCAAAAATAACAAAAAATATATAGAGTTGTATTTAATAAGAACTACGGTGTATTTAACCGTCCCCATAAGATATTCATGGATTACAAGAAGAATATTACGACAGAATTTCAATGTTATCTACGACACTTATTTGTATCTACAGGACTTAATAGGTCTTTCTCTGAGCCTTTAAAGATAAAAGTTATCAGACTTTTTATCATAAAAGATCTCAAACTCAATGCAACTGAAGAGAATTTTTACGCAGTTGGAAGAAATTCTGAATTATGGTTATATGATATCTAGCAACACAAGATTAATATAATGTAAGCTTACAAGATTGGGAAAACCCAAATCAAGCTTTTTATTTTTTATTTTATAGGAACAAAGGTGGGATTGGTGAAATGAAACCTATTGGATCCCAAAAACGTGAAGGAAATTTTAGTAAATAGGAATTGATTTTGGGGAAAGAGTTTTTTTTTTTCAGAAATTCTATGTGTATATTAAAAAACAATTATGATTGTATTAAGTAATTGTGTGCGTTGAGTCCAACCTCGTGTGCAAATATCGACTCCCCCATCATAAAAGAAAATAAATTAAAGGAAATCAATTTAATTTACTAATTTATCATTATTTTTATGTTAGAGTATTATGTACAATGGGTAAAATAAGTTTTAACTTATATAGATAACTGCTTCTACCAATTGGGGATAAGAGTGTTTGGGTTATTGATTATGATGATATGTTTAGGTGTGTCAGGAATTGCTATCAGTCTAAACATTTTGGGGTTAATTATACTTTTAGTCATCGAAAGATTGACTTCGTTCACATTTAGCATCGAAAGATTTTTTGTTATAAAGTGGTCACCAATTGTTTCAAAATGAGACAATTAGGAGATTCGGTCAGAATTGGTACAATTTCGGGTAGGGCTTCTGCTGACGTGGAATTTAGTCAAATTTTATTAGTCAATATATTCTGACATGAATTTTAAAAAAAAAAAAATGACCTGTCAATTAGTTTGATTACCCGCCAAACAAAATCGGCCTTTGCATTATTCAAACTACAGGAAGTTATAGTTATTTCAAATTAGTCACCAAAATAATATTAAACACAAAGTAGTCATTGAAATATTTAGCATCATGCTAGTCATTAAAAGTACATAATAGTTAGTCTCAAACAAAAGTAAATGCTTGTCAAAGCATCAGGAATGGAACATACATTCCTCAAAAGCATTATCAGTAGTCATACTTAAAGTTCCCATATTAACAAGTAGCAAACAAAATCAAGAACTTCAACCTTCATGCCCAACTTCAGTTATTGTTGGCTGCATTGTTGCCTGAAGCACTACTTCCTTCTTGAGCTGCAGTAACAATTCATGAATAACTGGAAGTTGATGTTGCAGCTGGTAGTGTATGTTGTGATATTGCCCTCCTTGCCCAAAGCTTGTTCCTCATAGGTGCACATCTTGTTAGACCTGGTGGGTGTGAGTTTGATGCTCCTCTGCCAGCTGGTGTTTGCGACGATTGTGTATGTGCATTGGTTTGCTACAGATATTAGACAGATGAGGATGTAAATTACATTTCACAAACAATCAATGAAACAGTTCAAGACAGATACTTGCATACTAATACCTCCTTCCTATCTGGTTCATTACAAGTCCTTCGATTATGCCCCTGCACTCCTCATTTAGTGCATTTGACAACTGGATATCTTCTTCTCAAGTTGCTTGGTGTTATTGGCTCATCAGTGTCCCTTCTTCTCCTCTTCTTTGGCCCCCAGGTGTATTGCAATATTTGGGAGGAAGAATTGGATCACCTCCAACCCTTGGCCACAGTGTTGTTCCATTGGTTGACATCATTGAAAATTCATATGGCCTCATATATGCTTCCTTGGTGTAACAGTCATTCACAAAGTCCTCTGGTTGATGTTGGACTTACCCTATTGCAGCCATGGCATGACAACAAGGTATGCCAGTAAGGTCAAAGACCCTACAAGAGCATGACTTGTCCCTAAGATTAACAACAAACTGCTCAGGTCTCCTGGTCACTTGGAAAATAGAATGGTCACTGTCCCCAAACCAGTGTGATGTCCAGTAAGCACTACTTGCCCTCTCAATTTCAAGCTTAGCAGCAACCCTTGGCACTAGCCTTCCATGGAATATACTCATCTTCCTCCTCAATTTGACATGCCTATTCATAGCTCCTAACCACAATTCCTCCAACAATGTTATGATGGGCTTGTCTCTATATTCTAAGATCTTAGCATTGTAACTTTCTGACATGTTGTTGAGGATTGTATCATTCTTTGAGTGTGCCATTGGGTGTGATGTCAGGCAACCAAATATAAGCAGCTTCATTCAGACTCCTCATCTTTTCTATTTCCAATTGGAATTCTTGATGTGTTGTTGCTTTAGCACATTTGTAGAGTTGTCTCTTTACTGCAACCCCTTAAACCTCTTGGAGAAGTTGTTGTATATGTGTCTGACACAGAATATGCGTTCAATTCCAGCTCCTAACCTTTGCAAAGCAGGCACCAATCCCTTCTGTCTATCAGACATGAATGACCATTTGTTCTCTTCCACATGTCCAATGTCGTCAAGTAATCTATTCAAAAACCATGTCCATGATTCACCATCTTCCTTACCAACAACTGCCCAAGCAATAGGAAATATGCCATTATTCCCATCCTGGCTAACTGCTGTCAGTAAATGTCCCCCATACATACCCTTCAGAAAGCACCCATCAAGGTCAATGAGTGGCCTACACCTAGCCCTGAAACCCCTTTTTAAAGCATCAAGGCAGATATAAATTCTTTCGAAAATTGCTTGTGTGTCTACAGTTGGTCTGTCAACAATGTTCAGAAAGTAAGAACTTCCAGGATTGCTTCTGTGGACCTCAAAAACATAATCCCTAGGCCTCAGATACTGCTTTTTATGTGTACCATCAATCATCTATTGTGCAATTCTCTTAGCCCTAAAGGCATGTGTTCTATTCACCTAGATAGATAGATTGTCTTTGATCTAGACAACAAGATCAATGATTTTGACCCTTGGGTCACCCCTAACCTTTGGTAAAATTTTTCCAGCCAGACATCTAGTTAAAGCTTGTTTGACTACAAATGTCCTACTGCAGTTGTGCCTCTTCACAAAGGTTTTAATTTTGTATGTCTCCTCACCATCAATCTTGGAGCACCAAATTCTAAATGGACAACCCTTCTTGCACTTCACTTGGCATCTTTTCGTGTCATTTCTATCAACTCTAATCTATCTTCCATTAGCCATTGCATAGTTCCTGATTGCTTGCTTAAATTCATCTAAGGAAGTGAAGATCATCCCTAACTCAAGCATTATATCATGCATGTCAGTATTTGTATTAAACTCTAGCATTTTCCTTCTACCATGTTTCTGCCCAATCTCATGATCAGAAGAATGCACACTATGTAACTCACACTAACATAGCCTACTTCAAAATCGGGATCATCACTATCACTTCCATGTTCATTATCTAGAACCACATCATCATCTAGACCAACGTCATTTCCAGTATCTTCATCAGCCTCATTATATTCATCATCTTCCTCACCACTCTCCAATTCAGAATCATCATTTCTTCCTCACTGTCCCCATCTGATCCATCACCCAAAATCTCATCTTCACCTAAAATCTCAGCTTTAAGAACTTGTTGTTCGACACTAGCTAGGTAGGCATCAAGTACCTTATCATCAAGCTCATCATCTTTAGAAATTTCACCTTCAACCTCATTATCAACTACCCCATTATTTTCCCCAACTCGATCATCTTTTCTAAAATCACTTGGGACCACACCATCTGTCATTCTTCCTGGAAAAAAATGAGACACCATGTAGGTCATGCATAGCAATACATAAACAATGAATAAACCCATAAACATACAAAGAATCACCATTTTTCAAAAATGCTAAGGACCACCGAAAACACCATTTTCACGACATTATGTGACCACACTTGACAGAAATGGCTCCAAATACGAGAAAGACAAGAAATCCCTAACCCTAACCTCAAATCGAAAAGAAAAGCAAATCACAAACTCGAATACTAACATCGAATCGCAACAACAATAAAAGGGAAAGTTCTAACTCTTACAACATATCGAAAATGAGGTTAAGAGTACATACCTAGTGATCGAGCAGCCTCTTTATCCTGAGGAATGGAATCGCAATGAGGTTAGGGATGGAATCGAGTAGCCTCTCTAGGGATTTCGGTTTGTGATTTGTGTTAAGCTCAACTCACAAGCTAAGTTTATGTGATTAGGTTAGAAATGGGGGGCTACAAAGATTTTTTTGGGTATTCTTGCTTCAAGAGATGTAACCCTAAGCCACACTAGTATCCACGTAAGCAGTTGATGAGTTGGGTGCCAAGTTGTCATCCAAATAAGCATAATCAATTTTGTAAACGTTGACTATTTGCCACATTAGCGTTGACCTTGCCCGAAATTGTACCAATTCTGACCGAATCCCCCTAATTGTCTCATTTTAGAACAATGGGTGAGCACTTTGTAATAAAAAATCTTTCGGTGCTAAATATGAATGAAGCCAATCTTTCGATGAATAAAAATATAATTAACCCACCATTTTGATATCGGGATTCTTGCACCGTCACCAAATGCTTTGTGTGCAGCCTGAGAACACAAAATTGCTGGTTCGAGATTGCTTTATGAGAAAAGGACTTATAACTTATTTATTGTCAACCGGGAAAAGCAGGAGATAGAAGTCTAACACCGGAATGAAAGAACTCCTATGAACAAAATGAAAAACAACATCACTGAAATGCATTTGGAATTTCATTTATTGGGAATGCATCTTGGAATGTATTAGAGCGCGCTTTACAAGCTAAAACAAAACATAGCCATGCTAATTGTAAAGATAAGTAATCGGAGTCATTACCTAAGAAAGCAGTAAAAGTTTGTAGATGCGGAGTCTGTGTTTGACATAGAGTGAGTGTAAATCTCTCTTCTTCTTCCTTTTATAATCTTCATGATGATCATAGTGCTCTTCAATTCTTGTTTCTTTGGCATGATATGGACATGTTCTATCATGGGGGATCGTGGGAAACAACCATATTGCATGTTGCTTGAGTTGTTGGGTCAAACTCTTGATGACCGCAACTTCTTCATTGTAATAGGCATCATGTTGAGAATCTCATGTTGTCAAGATGAATATGGGAGTGCTGGGAACATCCATCCTACTCCACTCTCCTGCATTATAGGTCTTGTGCTTGCGATTGAGGAAAAATGACTAACAATCGTCATATTAGTGATGAAAAATGTCGCAACCGGGGTCACGACGCGGACCGGCGTGGGAGGATGAAAAATGTTTAGAGTCGCCACCAATTGATTTAAGGTGCAATTGGACACCGAAAAGACCTGCGAACCAGAGAAAAGGGTACGGGGATCGATTGAGTGTGGGGAAGGTGTTAGGCACCCCACAACTCCCGTTTGAAAACGGTTACCCGGATTAATCTAATGGCTATCTTATGGAAACTTGCTCTTTGCAAGGTGTAATTGTTAAAGTTTGAATTATTACTTTCAACACACTTATCAACTTATGATAGTGTTTGAAAAAGAAAGCTTGGAATATTACTATCAATTTATGATAGTTTTTATTTGAAAATAAGTTTAAAATAACACTATCCACTTATGATAGTTTTGGGAAAAGATTTGTAAGAATACTATCAACTTATGATAGCATTAAAAAAAAATTGTAATATTACTATCAACTTATGATAGTTTTTTTATTTGGAGACACACTACCAACTTTTGATAGATTTAATTTTAAAACACCAACTTATGGTGTTAACGATAAAATGTCCTACCAACTTTTGGTAGGTTTAATTTTGAACACCAACTTATGGTGTTAATGATAAAATGTCCTACCAACTTTTGGTAGGTTTAATTTTAAACACCAACTTATGGTGTTAATGATAAAATGTCCTACCAACTTTTGGTAGGTTTAATTTTAGATACCAACTTATGGTTTATTTAATAAAATGCCCTACCAACTTTTAGTAGGTTTAATTTTAAATACCAACTTATGGCATAAATGATAAAATGACCTACCAACTTTTGGTAGGTTTAATTTTAAATACCAACTTATGGCATAAATGATAAAATGACATACCAACTTTTGGTAGGTTTAATTTTAAATACCAACTTATGGTATAAATGATTATTTGGAAAAGTGTCATCTATCAATTTAACCTATTATTGCCAACTTATGGCAAATTCATAAATGAAATCAAATAAGGTTCATAATTCAAATAAAGGAAATCAACTTATGATTTCTTTAATTGAAATGACCTATATTCAATTTTAAGCCTATATATTCATAATCCACACTTGTACAAATAATCCAAATAATAAATGTCGAAATTATACAAATCGACATGAATAAGATGAATTACACAATAAGGGGGGCCAAATATACACAAATTGCAATAAACCAAACAAAATCTTGAAATTGCTCAAGCCTCCATCAACTCGTCCAAATAATATCCAAGCCCGAGCCTCGTCCAACAAAACAAACATAAAGAGAGGGAAAAATAGAATACTCAAATGTAAATCAAGATTTAAATCGAATCAAGACCACATTATGAGATTCACACGTATCCAAACCAAGAAAATCAAATCCAAATATGGTCCCTCCCGCTTTTTCCAACAAGAAATAGAAGAAAAAAAAAATGCAAAGAGAAAGGGCTCAACATATTAGTATCGAAAACACTCCCAAGCATCACATATGTCCAAGGTGAATGCAAGAAACACCATGTCTATTCTTAGTCAACATCCGAGGATGCTAAAAATGAATCAAACATTGAAATCAAGTGTAAATAGAGCAATACTTGAGTGAAAGATATGAGGGGTATGAAGCTTCTACCAAAAAATCCAAAGAATCGGTTTTCCCCTTCTCTCCTTCTCTCCTTCTCTCCTTCTCTTCTTCTCTTCTTCCTCTCCCCTCTCTTCCTCTCTTCCTCTCTTCTTTTTTGGTTTTCTTCACCAAAAGCCAAAGCCTCTCCTTTTTTTCTTCCTCTCTCTCACGCCTCCTCTCTTCCTCTCTTCTTTTTTTTTTTTTTTTTGTTTCCTCTCCCCCCCTTCTCATTCTTTTTCTTTCTCTTTTCCTTCCCCTTTTCACTTCCCTTTTTCACTTCCCTTTTTTTTTTACCCTACTTTCGGCCACTTTATCTTTTCCTTCTTTTTTTCACTTCCTTTTTTTTTACCCTACTTTCGGCCACTTTATCTTTTCTTTCTTTTTTCACTTCCTTTTTTTTTACCCTACTTTCGGCCACTTTATCTTTTCTTTCTTTTTTATATTTTTTTTATATATTTTTTTTATATTTTTTATATGATATATATATATTTTTAATATATTTGTTTTTATTATTATTATTTTTGTATTTTGTATTTTTTTGGCCGGACGAAAACCGGGTACTACACTCATGTATGCTTGAACATGGAAACATTTCTTCTTCTTCAAAGTGCAAGATGAATCTGGTTCTAGTCTCCGATTGTCGTGCAATTGTTGGAAACGCGTTTGAGATATTTTAGGAACGTGTATGCTGCAAACTCTGAAATCTCCTGGACTTCCTTTGTGCTTGCCCAGCTAAAATCTTAGTTTCCAACTAACAAACAGTTTTAAATCAGGATAAAATAATGATGACAATAAGTCCTTTAGTTGAAGCCTTTCGGACATGGTTCTTTAGACATCTGGGATTTCCAACAACTACCCCCTGGATTTCAGCTCAATATCACACCGGATTTCCTGCAAAATGAACAAACATTAATTTGAAAAATCCCTGCCCTTGCAAGGTGTCCACTGTTGATTGGTTGACCATTACCAATTGCAGGCCCATGAAACATAAACAAGCATCATTCATCTTTTTATTTTTTAGCAATAGAAACAATCCATTGAAAGCATCGAAAGTATCAGATTTTTTATGTATAAATCTTATCCTTATGTATCTAGAAAAATCATCAACCATCACTAAAATATATTTCTTACCTCCGAGACTTTTAATTTGTGTTGATCTCATGAGGATATATGAAGAAGTGCAAATGGTATAGTTGTACCAACAGTGGTAACCTTTTTATGGGATTCAGTTTGTTTAACTAATTGACACGAACCACAGATATTATCAATTGAACCAATCTTCGGTATACCTCACACGATTTCAGATTTAGTGATTTTCTGTAAATCATGAAAATTTAAATACCCCAATATTTGATGCCATAGTCTGTCAGATGAAGATATCCTAATGGAGTTACACATAACGGGTTCATAAAAAGGCACAGCGTAATAATTATCATATGATATTTTCTCTTACAAAATATGTACTTTGTCATCATCAAAGCCTCTACAACATCGCTATGTGAAATTAACAGTATATTTAGAATAAAAAATATGGCTAATGCTGATTAAGTTTGCTCTTAACCCTTCAACATATAGTACATTTTTTCAAAATACACTCACCTGGAGTCTTGACAGTTCCTGTCTTTGATTTCTGCTACACTTTCATCACCAAAACTTACTTTGCCAATGTCACTTTTTTAAAAAGATGATAATAGAGATTTAATACCACACATGTGATACGAACATCCACTATTCAAATACCAAATATTTTCTTTAAAAACATTAAGAGCAGTATGTGCAATCATGTAGTTCAAAACAATTTTTTTTACTCAATGGTTCTTAGATTGAGTTGGTCTTGGTGGCAATTCATACACTTGATGAGCTATATCCTTACCATTCTTCTCTTCATGTTCCCATGATCTAGATGTAGTAGGTACAAAGTTCAGAAACTTTGGAAGAATTTTGATTTTTGAGTGTTCTCTTGTTAAGTGTGTAGGCTTTGTGCACTCATTCATGGTATATCCGGCCGATCTATATCTGTGGTGCTTGGTTGGCCATCCTCTATTCATCAAGAACGTTCTACAATTTTTTAGCATTGGTCACAAATTTGTCAGTATTAGAACATAGCTTTTTCAACATAGCCTCTCTTTTTGCCTCAGCTTGAGTGAAGTAGGTTACGTCGGACTGACAAGGAGCTTCAAGATCTGAGATGTTTTCATTGAGTTCCTTAATTTCATTTATGGCCTCGTTCAGTAATTCAGTTCTTTTGTCAGCAAGTCAATCTCTATAACCAGCCTTTTCTTTTCTTTCTTAGTCTTAACAAATTCTTCGAACATAAAATTGTAGGCTTCCTGAAATTCAAAAATATCATTTTCTATTTCACTTGCATCAGTGATGGAGCTGGCCAAAATTTTATTCAATGCGACATGAAATGCAAGAACATTTTTTTTTTACTGCCCGTCAGATTCGTTATACTCAACTTCTAATTCTTCTTCCGTGTCATCATTCCAAGTCATTTGAAAGGCTTTCAATTTTTTCTTCTTATTTGCACAATCCTGTGCTCACAAAGATCGTTAGTCAATGATATGAAAACATGCGGAATATGTAAGAATAAAAGAATAACAAAATTTTTACGAGAAAACCCAAATGGGAGAAAACCTCAAGTATATATAGCGACTAACCCCTGAAACAATCCACTGTACTCTGATAAAGGTTACAAAGGATTTCAACCCACTCACTCTAATCTTTTGCTTGAATTCATGAACCACCTTGATCGAGTGTATGTTTCAACACAACAAGAATTCACCTTTGCTGTATTTTACCTTGGAATCGATCAAGGGTTTGTGTTGAGATGATCTCGTTTGGAACTTACCAAACTTAAAACAACCTTGGAATTCACCATGGGTCTTCACAATGTACGTTTTTTAATCTGGAGTCCAACAGAAATTCTCACAAGTATTTTGGTGTTTTCACTCGCAATGAAACTCTCCCTTGATCACTTAGATATTGATATATTTTTCACTCAACTACAAGAGAGTATAGAACAAAAAAGAATTCCCGAAGCTATATTAATCTCGAGATAATCTTCACTTGCTTCGATCACTTACTTAAAGAGCTTTTGCTGTGTATTTATCAAATAATTAGTTAAATCTCTTTAAAGATGTTTTTCTATATTCAGTTATCAAGTGATAAATAAGAGAAGAACTTATCTAGGATAGATCCATTTCTTATCCTTATCACTTAGAGAGATTTTAACAAAAGAAAAGCAGATAAACAAATGATCTTTATCTTAACAAAAAAAGTTTCATGATTTGTCCAATTTTTTTACGATAAGATCTATCTATATTCACATTAATTATCAATACACAGTAATTAGAAAACATATATGAGATAGGAATATGTCCAAACAAAATTGAAACCACGCGTCTAAATAATCACCTACGTATCAGATAAAAACTGGTAAGTTTAGACTAAATCAAAGTAACCTACTACAAGGTTATTGCCCTGCATATACGCAAACAACAATATTGTTAGACAAGTCATACACATTAGGACTTAAAAAACCTACAGATGCAATGCTCCACATGTTGCATCATACAATCATAACTCCATTTAATCGTCTTATTACTTGTAAAGAAATATTTGTGGGTATAATAATGAGTTTTGTATTCAAAGGTTTTAATAATCAGACATGTGGAGCACTGAAAATGTGGAATTGCATACCAAAGCCAATTATGGTCGTGCTCTTTCATATGCTCGAGAGCTCTTTCAAGAGGTAATTCTAAGCCGCTACGAGTTATTATACTTTTGGACATAAAAGTCCACCCCACTCTTTTCTTTAAAATCACCCATTAATAGGTCAATTACTTTAGTGGCGGATTGGTGTAAAATATTTGTAAGTGCACAAATCGCATAAGTAATAAAGTGTTTGAGTAGAGTATCGTTCCCACGAGAATGTATTGGCAATCTAAATTAATATCAATTGAAGGTAAGTTAGGCTAGATAGAGAATTGAAAAGTCGATTTGATTGTAACCTAACACTAAGATACGTAATTAAAAGCAATTAACAAATAAATCATGGAGACAAGGTACTAGGACACCTAATGTCACAACCACCTATCCAATAGACTTCTCTTGATTCGTTAATCCCTAATTCCCTATTCAATCATTGACAATCGATTTCCCTATCCTATCCGATGCTCCATTCTTGGTTATACCAAAAGTGCCTCTATCCCTAATCACTGTTATTCCTAACAATCGGGTTCAAGAGACAAAGACCCATTAAGATTTGTGGATTAACCATGTAGCGATTGCATAGGTCATGCCCCTATATTCTTATGGTTCATGCAACCTATGATGTCTATGATAAGAGGCAAATCCTAGATATCTCCTTCCGGTATCAATCTAGGCAACAAATTAATTAGATGATGCCAAACATCGAAAAGCAATAAGCACACCCATAAACAATCAATAAGAAAGATGAATCTAGAATCACAAAACAAGTTCATTCAATAATCAAGGTGGAGCTCTAGTAGAGCCCTAGCAAGAAGATTAATTCCTCAAAGAGTGCAAATACATTATATAATCAAGAATAGCAGTCATTGTTACAAAGATTAGAGAAAGAAATCAAGAAACCCCTTCAAATCCTCTTCTTTTCCAAGCTCTAAAGCTGCGGCCTCTTGTTCTCCTAAGCCCTCCTAGCCTCCAAGGATTCTTTCCAAATGGGAGAGAATGTCTCTAAAACCCTAAAATCTACCATTTTATACCTCTCTAAACTCTTATGTCATTTCTCATACAAGTTGGGATCGTTTTGGTTCGGACCCACTTGAATTCGAAATTTTTTTGTGAAATTTGTTGTGCTATGAATAGTAATGCCGATCGATCGAGAACATATCCGATCGATCGGAAATATAATCTAGAAATTGAGCTTCACATGGACTGATCGATCGGTATCCAATCCCGATCGATCGGGATTTGGCTCTATTATTAAAAGTGATTGATTTTGACTTGATTTTGCTCCGTTTCTTCAATGCATGCCTCGAACACATGAAATGTGCACAAATGAAATACTTAGGCAATATCAATCCTCAACTTACTCAAAATGACAAGAAAATACATGTAAAGGGGTACCTAATATATGTAAATTCTAGGCATAACACGGATCCAGGATCCAAACTCATTGGGAGCATAATCAAATAACGACGAATATAATATAATAGTTTCAAACAATATAACAAGACATTTCCAACAAGATAATTCTTAAGTACTCATTTCATCAAATTAGATAATATTTTTAAACAAATAGATAATATTAATCAAAGAAATAAAAAAAGTTCATGAGAAGAACATTTGTACAGACCAGTGTTCTTAAAGAATTGCTTAATTCATCATACAACAAAAATTGATGTTAGGTGCGTGGCTTTTAATTTGTCTTTTCCTTTGAGCGGATCCCACACTTAGAAGCTAGAAAAAGCAAATGATGAAATGAGTTTTGAGGGGGAAGTTATTCCACATCGGAAGAATCGTATGAAAAGAAGAGAGTTGCCTATAAAGCGAATTACTACATACAGTGTAAATGAATTCGTCTTACATCGTTATTATGTAAGCAAGGGAAAATATAAACTAGGAATGGGCCTTATCATATTTTACTGGGGGCCTGATCAAATTTCGTTGGGGGCCTAATTAATTTTGACTTTGGTTAGTACGTAAACCTCCATATAAAGAATTTTTTTCCCAGAGTTTATTGGGGGCCCAGCCTCCCAGTGATTCTATACCAACTCCGCCTTTGATTACATTTGTACCCTTTACTATTGTCTTCTTCCTCCCTACAAAAATATACACAGTTTCTCCTCTCTCCTCCATGTTTTTGTTCATCTTGCAGGTTGGACTCCAACCTTAATTGAATCACACATCACCATGAACTTACTCCAACGTTCCATCACCACAAACGGTAGCCCGTTTGGCTAGAAAATGAATGGAAAGCTACAGCCACCGTGAAGAAAAAGTCCCAAATCTAGATGATTTCTGTGACGGTTCACCACACCACCACGACCGTTAGATTCCCCTAACTGAGACGTACAATGCCTAACCAGATTCTATCCAAAACGGCTACCGAAAAGGGAGACCCAAAGTTGGCTCATTTTGCTTGCGTAATGTTATTGTTTCAAATAGTAACATGATGATTATGGGGAATATTCTGAGAAAAACATGGAGGAGTAGTTAGTCGAACAGCCCCTAGCAGCACTAAGGAGTGTTGGGCCAACTTGGAGATAAGTTTTTATTTACTACATTTTGGCGACCACACTGGGAGACGATTTGTTTTCCATGAACAACCAACCAACCCGGAGTTGACATGGCAACCATACGATATGAGTTCGAAGCAGGGGGTAGCGAACCCCAACAACGAAACAACCGCGATGAGGGTGGAGGTGATGGCCATCAGAATGCTGGTGCTAACGCGACTCTACCAACAATCGACGTGGTCACAAGGGAACACTTCCAACCGAAGATCAAGTAGAGGCGAAGATCCGACGCACCATTGAGAATATGGAGTCCCTAAGAAAAGGGCTCGCTGAAGTCAGGCAAAAGAGCTAGCGCCCCTTTTAGAGCCCTCCTCGCGCAATAGACGAGCGGGTGCTCTACAGAAGAGATGGATCTCATTTTGAGCGGGGACACTCATTAGGTAGACATTCATACACCAAGAAGGAGTATGAAAGGTGAACCCCGGAAAGGGATCTACAAATAGGGGAAGAGCACGAACGGGACCGGCATTCCCATCATGTTGATAGCAAGCCCCGAGAGACCAAGCGCGGGATGAACAGCTAGTCAAGTATAGTGATGAGCCTGATGGTATGAAAGTTGACCTCATCTTTGGTGCACAGCAAAGAGAAATGAAGGCTCTCGATGAAATGATGACTTTCCTGTTCACGCAGGAGATCAAGAAGAATAAGGTGCCAAGGGAGCTCGTTATGCTGACATTTGAATAGTTCAATTGTCGAACTGATCCAATTGCCCGTCTGGACCAATATATACGGAAAATGATTTTATGGGAATGAGACGAGCCAATTCTGTGCAAGGTCTTCTCATCATCCTTGGGGTTGATCACCTCGCGATGGTTCCACTAGTTGCCTCCAAACTCAATTTCATCATGGCGTGAGATGGTGTCGCAACCAAAATCGCGAACGGACTTACAAAAAACAATGATGTCGCCAGCAATTGATTTGGAGGTGCAATTGGTCACCTTTTAAAATACTGGTCTACGATTAGAAAATTGGGTTTGGGGGTTGATTGAGTGTGAGAAAGATATTAGCACCCCACAACACCCGCTCACTCCGTTACCAACACGTGGACAAGGGTTAATATATTTTGATTTTTCTTAAAAATTGATTTCTAGAAACTTCTCCCATACGTGTACAGAATATCACGAGAGAGAAGCTTACAAAAATTCAAAGGTATCTTTGAAAATTGATTTTTTGAAAACTCAACCCGTACGGGTACAGAATGCCATGAAGAAGGAACTCACTAAAATTACCAAAGATATCATTGAAGATTTATTTTTGGTAAAAATCCTCTTATACGGGTACAGAATACCAAGAAGATGGAACTTGCAAAGCTTTTGTGAAAAGAGTATTTTTTTGAAATTTTTTTTTATGTCCCACTTTTGAATTTGACAATATTGATCATTTGAATTAAAGTCATTTTTTTCTCAAGTGGGTGGTAAAAATCATTTTTGTTTCGGACGGCAGCTATTCCGATCAAAAGAAAATTAGACATATACAAATCAAGTGTTGGCTCAAAAATAGACTCATAAATCAAAAGTGGTGGTGGAATTCTTCCTATACGGGGACAAAATCCCACGAAGGAGAGAACCCAAAATATATCAACCTTCCAACAAACCCAACCCCAAAATAGAAGCTTTTTCTATACGGAGACAAAATCTCACAAAGGAAAGAGCTTGCGAATTCAGTACCTTATTGTCATTGGTGGGGTTCTCACCTATACGGGGACAAAAATCCTGCAAAGAATGAGAACCCAATGGATTTAGACTCTGACGGCAATATAAAGACTACAATCAGAACTCAAGGAACAACAAAAACAAGTTATGTGTACAATCAAAGAAAACACATTAAACAAACAAAACCCCTTTTCTTTCTCCTTTATTTCCTCTCTTTATTAAATGCAACACAACTCCCTTTTCTCTCTTGCTTGACGGACCCAACACCTTTCTCTCCTTTTTCTTTCTACTTCCCACCCTTCTTTCACTTTGCCATTTCTTAATCTCTCCAAAACCAGCCCCCACTTTTATCTCTTACCAACTTATCATTTCTATCCTCTTTTGTATCCTACCCACAATCTCCATTTCCTCTCACTAACCCAATGACACCAAGGCACCAAAATCAAATGAAACTTCCAAAGCTCAAAGGATATCCTAAATCTCTGCTACTATGTAGTGACCCCCTCTAGCCTTCTCAACCGTCCCCTTTTGCTGCCCCCTTACACCCAACTTCCCTCTCTTTTTCTCCCGTGTTTCCATTGACCATTGTAGCCGCCCTTCCCTTTTCTTTCTTTTTATTGCCCCCCTCTTCTAATCGCAGCTCACTTCCCCTTTTATTTGGTCAAAAGTAATCTTAGGGTTTTATGTGTGCTATGGACTTGGGCTTTGGGCCAATGGGTCTTGGGCTTGCGGGTTTGGGTTTTGTGATTGGACTTAGTTCAAAAATTGAGTTTTGGGTATTTGTTATTTGAGAACTGGGCTTGGGATATTTTTTGCTTGGGAATTGAACTTTATTTGAGAATTGGATTTTTATTGAAATTGATTAAGAGAAATTGAAAGGAAAAATTGAATCAAAATACATCAAAACAATTGGTCAGGATAAGTATCATACCAAC
Organism: Tripterygium wilfordii; assembly: GCF_013401445.1. Lineage (NCBI taxonomy): Eukaryota > Viridiplantae > Streptophyta > Magnoliopsida > Celastrales > Celastraceae > Tripterygium > Tripterygium wilfordii. Next base: position 3,850,466 of record NC_052232.1, on the reverse strand, counting down.
ATCCAAATCTTCATAATACTTGTTTTTCTATAAAAATCTATGTGTATTACCAAAAAGAGTATGTTCATGTTGTGGGAAAACACAAGAATGAGGTTAAACCAAACGATAAATAAATTTGTCAAATGCCATGAATCATGATTTGCATATAAATTGAGATAAGAAATTCACAAGTTGATGGAGTTTTGGCTGGAGGCCAAAACTGCTCCAGTTTAACACATATGATGAGGACGAAAGACAAACTAGCAAAATACCGATGATCCGAAAGATCGAGAAATGAAAACACGAGAGAATCATCGTACTGCCCCAGTTCTGTGACCACTTTTAGCACATGTCGAGCTTGACATGACCATGATGAAGAATTTGACCTGACCATTGACAGAGCCACTTTGTAAGGATTCTTCAATAAGTGATCACTTTTTGACTCTATTGATCTTATTGCTGACCCCAAAGATGATATTTGTTGTCTCTGTTGAGGTACATCGCACTTTCGGGTTTTTGATGCACCTAGTTTTCCTTAACTTTTGCCAGAGATGCCCTTTCGGGTTTTCACCTCCGCGGGATTTCCTTAACTTTTGCCAAAAGCACCCTTTCAAGTTTTCACCTCTGCGGGATTTTTCTTTTCTTTTCTTTTCTTTTTTTCATTTCATTTTCTCTTGACTTTTGCCAAAGGCGCCCCTTCGGGTTTTCACCTCCGTGGGATTTTCTTTTCTCTCTCCTCTCTTTTTTTCTTCTTCATTGCTTTCTCCAACATTTTAGAGGCAAACTTTCTTTTCGCTTGCTCTCATCATACGTTTCTAATGTGATTGACCTTTGCAAGTGTTTCCATTCTCTATTCTTCAATCAAGTTCAATTGCTCGTATTGTGCACTGACAACCAACTTCTATGACAACCTGAAGAGATGAGATTTTAACCCTGTTGAGATTGTGGTATTCAACATAATACTCTGATCTTTCCATTTTTCTTTGGACTTGGTACGACACACATTTCTTTTTTCTTTTCTTATTTTCTTTCATTTTTTTCTTCTTCTTTCTTCTATTTTTCTTCTTCTTCTTCTTTTTGTCGCTTTTGTTGCCTTTTCTTTTTTTTTTCTTTTTTTCAAAAACAACCCTGGCTTCATTCTTTTCGATTTCTACTTTTCTGAAGTATGTTCTAGTCTTAGTGGCAAATAGAGGATTGTTGTATCTGTATCGAGACGCAGCATATCATTGGTAAAACCATGCAAACACCATCTTTGTACTTTGACAGTAATTCAACCTTTGTTTCTTTTTTATCCCTATACAACTCCTATTTCGACTTCTTTAACATCAGTTTCAATTCTCAGATTAATGGGCTCTTTGGCTTCTATCGGATGAAATATTCTTCCTTCTTGATTGATTTGCCATAGTAATTCTCGTGAGATGTCACATTCTTCATCAGTGTCATGGTCAAGTTCAACACGGCTAATAAGTTTGTCAAAAATCTGGTTCGTTAAGTTCATCACTCTTGTTATCATCGGTTTGAATCCTGTGAAGAAAAAGATGTGATCATTTGAGAAGATGAAAAAGGAAACAAAAAATGATAAGAAATGAAATGGCAACTGGATGAATTTTCAATGCATACAAAAGATGTATTCTCATACACAAAGCATGCACATTTTTCCATACGACATTGATTTTGAGCACAAAACAAAGTATCACCTATTACAAAAGTCCAACCGGGGGCCTTGGGCAGGGCCAATGGTGGTGGTGCAGTTGTAATGATTATTTGTGATATATTGTTGATCGGTGTAACTAGCTTTTGCATGGTCCAATTGCTCAATCTCAATCCTGGTGGACTTAGCACCACAAAAAGTGAATCTTCTAAGTGAACTATCTCCGCCTTCGAGCATGACTATCTGAAGGTCATTGAACTGCTAGCTTATATCTCGAACAACTGCCCCAGTTACAACAGTGCTTCTTCTTCTAGCATCCTACCAGATACCAAAATGTCATATAGCCAAGGACCACTAGAACATTCCTTTCACTTTTTCTCTCTCTTTTTTTCTTCTTTTGTTTTTGCCAGACCTGTAACCTAGGCCCATGCTCTCTTTATGAGGTACAAGTTTGATAGCCCTCATGATTCCTTGTCGATTCTTTCCTTTTCACAGCTAAATGGCGAACCAAGGACTCCATCTGCTTCCTCATCTCAACTGCCTTTTGCTCATGGGCCAATCCGTCATGTTCCATTTGTTACTACATCATTTTCTTATTCAACTCCTCCATGATCTTAGTTCTTAGGCGTATCTTGTGCGGGTGATGATTATTTATGATGTTCAATGATGTATCTATTTTTTGCAACAAGAACAAAAATGTTTATTAGTTGGTTATCATCCACAATCATTATTATTTTTCCCTTCTATTTTTTGTTTTGTTTTTGTTTTTTGCTTCTTTATTTTCTATGACATGTATGTATAGGTACGTGCATGTAGATGATATGAATTTTTCTTATTGGACTTTGAGGTTTGAAAATAGTATTATAGCAAATATCCTTCCATAACATCATCTTTTAGATACAAAAAGAAATAGCTCTTCAATCAAGACCCGTTGTCAATTGGTTCTTGTTTCACAATTTCCTTAACGAGTGTTTGATACATGAGTTTTCTTCCTCACTACTTTGACCTTCTTTTTCTGTCTCTTGAAAACCCGTTTTGTTCTGTGGCAAGTTCAGCCTACGACACTTCTTTCGACACCATTTCAAATGGTACTTGAGATTCTGATTCCAGACTGATAGATAGACATTTGGTGAAGACGTTTCCATAGTCTTGCCGAAGTCCTTGAGGTATAAATTGATAGTCTGCATCTTCTTCTTCAACGAGCTTTTCCATTGTTTGGTAGTCAAGACCTGCTTTTATCTCCTTAGTTGCATTTACATATTCTTTTGGGTCCTCTCCTCTGTACATCTCATATTGAACGTGATCTGGGACCCCAAATAAGTAATCCAAGCTATCATCTAAATTTTCTTTTTTTGGAGATTTCCCTTTTTTCGTTCTTTCGTCAATGGCAGCTGTGGCTTCCATATGAACCTTGGTCGTCTCCATGGGAGTAGCATTTCTCGGGGTCTAACTTCCATCGTGCTTGTGGCTATCTGTACTTGTTGGCTTCCCAACGTCGCCACTCACTTCTCCAGTTTTCCCTTGATACTTGTTTTTTGAGACACTTTTCCCTCTTTTCTGAGACACTCGTTTTCCCTTGATCTTGTAACCTGGGTAATGTGCCAATCCGAAACACAACTTTTCCCACATTGGGCATCACTTGATTTCCTTTTAGAGAATCTCCCCATTCTTCTTGAACCATCTTCATTTGATCCCCTACATCATATGCCTTGTCATCCCTGGATGCCATGCTGATATTGGTGAGTGATGTCAATAATACCATTGTCAAACCACAAGCCCGTGCCTATATGTATGAATGATGAAATGAGAAAAAAAATAAAACTGAACACCAAGAAACAAACGTGGTTAGTAACATTCATCATGTATACAGAAGTGAAGGAAATTTGACAGCATAACAATACATATGCAAAAACAGGAATAGTGTGGATAGAATAACTATAAGGTATAAGAAAAAAAAAATTTGACAAAGTACCAGTATATATAAAAAGACAAAGATGGTATGGATAGAGTAATAGTAATGTATAAAAAAAAAAAAATTTTAGCAACATAACAATATAACAGTAAGAAAACAAGAATAGTATAGACAGATTAACAGTAAGATATGAAATAATGACAAAAATTCAGCAGCATAACAGTATAAAAACATAAAAATACAACAATTGTTCGAACAAAGTAACAATAAGGGTAGGAGGCATCCTCTCGGTGTCCTAACTCTAAACTGCAGGGTCATGGTTCTATCTATCGTGCGAGGTTCTGGACAAGGTGCCCTTGTAGTCCCAAAAGGTAACAGGGTTCCTCCCTCAACTCATTGGGGGAGTTCAGTCTAGTAAAGATGTACCTACTACCCATACGGCAATAGGATCCCACGAAGGTAATAGTCCATCCTCTCCTATCAAAGTGAAGCCTGGGTGGGGGGCTATGTGTGTGTAAGTGTGCTAGAAAGGTGCACGGTATGTGCGAGAGGTTTTACCAACCAAACCCTTGTTGTACTCTTGCCCTGATCTGTATACAAACAATTGTCTATGAAATGCTACAAAATGAACAACCCATTAAACTCCAAAATCATGAGAATAGAATATACAAATAAAAGAATGAAACATATATACAAATAAAAATAAAAATAAAAGAAACAAATTAGCCCTTGTCCAAGCAAACTTGGCTTGACCCTCAAATGTTCCGAGTGAAGTCACCAGTTGTCATAATCGGAATCATGATGCGAGCGGACTTACAAAAAACAATGAAGTCACCACTAATTGATTTGGAGGTGCAACTGACCACCTTTTAAAATACTGATCTACGATTAGAAAAGTGAGTTTGGGGGTCCATTGAGTGTGGGGAAGGTATTAGCATCCCACAACACCCGCTCACGCGGTTACCAACACTGGAACAAGGGCTAATATATTTTTATTTTTCTTAAAAATTAATTTTTGAAAAACTCCTCCCGTACGGGTACAGAATACCATGAATAAGGAGCTTACTAAAATTCAACCAAAGATATCTTGGAAGATTTATTTTTGGAAAAATTCCTCCTATACGGGTACAGAATACCACGAAGAAGGAACTTGCAAAGCTTTTGTGAAAAAAGTATTTTTAAAGAAGTGTTGGCTCAAAAAATGACTCATAAATCAAAAGTGGCAATGGAATTCCTCCTATATGGGGATAGAATCCCAGGAAGGAGAGAACCCAAAATATTTCAACCTTTTGGCAAGCCCAACTCCAAAATAGAAGCTTTTCCTATATGGAGACAAAATCCCACAAAAGAAAGAGCTTGCGAATTTGGGACCTTACTACCATTGGTGGGGTTCTCACCTATACGGGGATAAAAATCCCATGAAGAATGAGAACCCAATGGATTTAGACTCTAATGGCAATACAAAGACTACAATAAGAACTCAAGAAACAACAAAAACAAACAGAATGTTCAATAAATAAAGCAAAAGGATCACAAGCTATGCGTACAATCAAAGAAAACACATAAAACAAACAAAACCCCCATTTCTTTCTCCTTTATTTCCTCTCTTCATTAAATGCAACACCACTCCCTTTTCTCTCTTGTTTGACCAAACCCAACACCTTTTTCTCTCCTTCTTCTTTCTCCTTCCCTCCCTTCTTTCACTCTGCCATTTCTTAATCTCTCTAAAACCAGCTCCCCACTTTTAATCTCTCCAACGCACCAAAGTCAAATGAAACATTCAAAGCTCAAAGGATATCCTAAATCTCTACTACTATGTAGTGACCGAAGAAGAGAGATAGAAGAAATTTTGAAACAGCAAATGTAAATCCAAAAGGAGAATATCAATCAAGCTTACCCAAATAATCTAGTGATAGTGAACAAAAGAGAGTCAGAATTCGAGAGGTGGTCCTTTGAGAGAAGGAATGTGTATACGAACCAAATGAAGGGGTTGGTTTTCTGAAAGAATCGGTGTCTCCCGTTTTCCTCTCCTCTTTTCCTTTGTGGCTGTCGACGCCACCTAACCTTCTCTATCGTCCCCTCTTGCTCCCCCCTCAAAATACACCAAAAAATGTAGATGCGTAGACAACAAATACTCGGTAAAAAGTCGACCGGGACAAAATCCGGGTATTATAGATGGCAAGACAATTTATCAACCGCTTCATTGCCAATAGTCAAGAGCCAAAAACCCTTAGTAATTTTCTTTCCATGAAGTCGAACAGCGGAGATGAGGTCTCTCTAATTACTTGTCTAGGTACCTGAAGGTTTGTGTGGAGGTAGAGGGATGTGATGAGTGGATGACCGTCACATCCTTCAAGATTAGGCCGTCGGACGGATGTAAGCTCAAAGAGTCTCTAACTTTGTATGAGCCTAACACCATAGCAATCCTACAATATAGAGTCCGGAGGTACGCCAAGGTGGAAGTAACCAAAGGTGAGAGAACGACATCACTTAGGAAGGAGGAAAAAGAGTCCCAAAATAATCGATCTGGATAAGATGGCAGAAGGGTCTTAGGCTGGGCCAACACGACATGTCAGGGAGGACTTTGGCCAATGCTGTTGAGTTCAACATGTCAATCCATAAGATCTTCTACGAGGTCAAGGATAAACTATTCCTAGTCCGTCCTCCCAAATTACTGGAGATCCAGATTGATGGGATAAAAAGGGATATTACGCCTTCCATAGAGATGTGGGCCACATGACTAGGGAGTGTAATGATCTGTGGGAATACGTAGAAGAGCTAGCAAGATAAGGGAAACAAGCAAAGTATATGAAGAATAAGAGAACTGAGAACAGTAGGGGCAAGACGATGGTGTTCCAAATGGGAAAATCAATGCGATTATGTTAGAAAGGTGGGGGCACGTGGTCTCTGTGAATAGTACGACTACTCCGACAAGAATGGTCGAGGGCCACGAAGCAAAGAAAATGAGAATGACTAGAGTAGACATCACCTTCTCAGACAAGGATCTAGCCGAAGTGGACCCCACACATAATGATGCCCTCAAGATCACCATAAAGGTCTGTGGATATGATGTTAAAAGAGTACTCATTGACCAGGGAAGTGTTGTGAATGTCATATACTACCCATTGTTTGAGAAATTAGGACTGACTTAGACCGATATTGTTCCTGAGACAGGATGCCTATTATCCCATGGGGAGGATCCGAACAAGTGTTCGGGTAGGCCCAAAGGCATTGGACACAGAATTCCTAGTGATGCTAGGGAGAACAACCAATAACTTCATCCTAGGAAGGCTTTGGCTTCATGCCATGGAAATTGTGCCCTCAATGTATCACCAAACTTTTAGGTTCTCACACAATGGGGAGCTACACGAAGTGAAGGGTGATAGGCCAGAATAAAGTAGAGAAGTGACTGATACCGCAAACCTGATGAAATTTTATGCTTAAATGTCTTAATCTTTTCTGTAATAAATGACGAGCCATTTCGGCATACTTATCCTCATATTTTCACTTTGCTACGAATGGAGACAAGCTTGGATTCACAATGATCCAATCAAAAAAAAGGTTTGATTAAAAACCCCAAGGGTTCCTCACTGAGGTTTGGATAGAATGACTAAGGCCAACAGTCCAAAAAAGTCCATTGGACTTCCCAAGTACCTTGGGTTTGATTAAAAACCCAAGGGGTTCCTTATTGAGATTTGGAAAGAATGGCCAAGACCAACAGTCCAAAAAAGTCCATGGGACTTCCCAAGTACCTTGGGTTTGATTAAAAATTCAAGGGGTTCCTCACTGAAGTTTGAATAGAACGGCAAAGGCCAACAGTCCATAAAAGTCCATGGGACTTTCCAAGTACCTTGGGTTTGATTAAAAATCTAAGGGGTTCCTCATTGAGATTTGGACCGAACGGCCAAGGCTAATAGTCCAAAAAAGTCCATGGGTCCTAAATTCAGTTTTCTTAATATCATCCTCAAACATCCTGATTTGATGATATCCAACCCCGAGATCCAACTTAGAAAAATGTTGTGTCCTATACAATTCATCCAGTAAATCATCAATTAAAGAAATTGGTTATTTATCCTTAATAGTAGGCTTATTGAGCTCCCTATAATCCATATACATCCGCCAAGTTCCTACTTTTTTCTTGACAAGTAATACAGGTGAAGAAAATGGACTATGGCTCTGTCTTATAAAACCAACCTGCAAAAGTTCCTACACTGCTTTTTCAATTTTAGTTTTTTGTGCTGGTCCATAATGGTATGGTCTCATGCTTGGGTGTTTAGCATCATGTACCAAATGAAAAGCAGTGGGATTCAAGAAAATAGAGTCATAGGTGTTGGACAGGAATTTTATTCTAGGGTATAGAGAACACTGTCTATTCCATCTGCAATAGATCCAAGTTGTACTGTGATCTCAGTGATTGCTTCGTGCAATTTATCTGGGTCATGAGTACTTGCTTGTCTGCCCCATGACATATATCGAGCACCTTGTATGGCATACTTTGAAACCATAAGTTGCCTTTTGTAGTCTTGAACTTTGTCGGTTGTTTTTTTAAGTCTCCTTTTGGTTTCCATCAAAGCTTCTTGTAGAGATTCGATGGTTTTCTGGGGATCGTCCTCGTATACGTCTTCCCTTATAGGGGAGAGGTTGAATCTGGGATCATCTCCATCTTCTTCTTCTTTAGAAGTAGAACCTTCATCAGTTCTAGACCTTTTTGCAGGTGGAGAGTTAGGAGTATCCATCCTTGAAGATTTCTTGAGGAAGATATTGGTTTATGCTGATTCTTACTTTTGAATATTTATACGAATGGAATATGAAGAGATTGTTGGACCAAGACTTAGTGTCTAGTCAACATTGTGTTTTTGATGATTGTGTATGATTATATACTAAAATGTGTGTGAGCATGCTTGACTTGAACATATCCTAAAATGCTAGAAAACATGCTTAAATGGTTATTTGGTTAATTGTTTAATATCTTAATTGTGCATATACACTTAAATGAAGGCTTATGCATATCTCTATGTGAATTTGATATCTATATATTTTTGAGATAGTGCTGGAAATTTAGTTTTGAAAACAAACATACATGGACTAAGTTAGGGCATTAATCTTCTAATGATCATAATTTATCTTAACCAACTTAGATCAAAATGACTTGAAACTTGAACCACATGCACATAAAAGTCTAATATATGTTCCAGGACTATAATAATGATAAATTAAGTGCATCACATATACATTTGGTTATATGCTTAAATTCCGCCAAAACTAGGTTTTACCTAATTTTGTGCATATGTGTTCTTTGTGAACGTGGTGAACCAAATGAACTCCGATTTAAATGAAATTTCGTGTGCATCTTAGTTTTATCACTATGAACATATTTGACCTAGTAAAGTTCAAGAGAAAAGGTCATTTACACTGAGTTTGCAAAATGACATTGAATTTACACTTAAAATTTATCGGTTTCACTATTAGTGACTTATTTGTTTGGTTGAGTGACCAAACGATTTCTGATTGTTATGAAATTTTATATGGACATTTTAATATATATAAAATGATTTATCATGCAGTAATATGAATTTTCTGGGTTGTTTTTCTAATGTAATTAACCTATGCGCTCTATATGAAGCTCTTTGAGCTTACATGCAATTGGGGAGTTCTACCTCCTATTTCTTTGTAGGTTAATCATCATGAGGATGTTATATCACTCAGAATTCAGTTTGCTCAAGTGAATTGAAGTCCGGTTTTCAAGTATGAGCTTGGATCTCTAGAAAACCAAGAAAAACCTATGTTCATCAACCTTCCACTAAGGCATTTTGATTGATGATTGGAACTAGCCTTAGGGATGTATAATATGGATATATTGGTGCTGCCAAATTCAGAGTTTGAAGTCAAGATTGGAGGGACATGTTTGGTCACTTGAAGGATCTCTTGTCTTCATCAAACAAGATCTTGCACATGCTTCCTTTATTGAGGTCAATGATCATATTTTTGTGAGAAGACAATTGATGAAGTTAAAGGACAAATGCAATGGTTGAAATTTGTAAGAGATGAGAAGGTATATTTTGCAACTAGACAAGACTTAGATTATGAAGATATTCTTGAAGACTACAAGCTCCAACGGTACACTAATCTATGGCTGAGATTGAATTGTTTTGAATTATGAATGGATCAGATTACAACAAGACTTGAAGGGTTAAGATGACCATTTAAAAGGTGAATCCAATGGTTGTGCATAAGACCATATTCTTGCTTGCAATTTTTGACTTAAAAGAAGATCTTACTTGATTTTTGGAGTCAAAGATTGTTGCAAGTTGCAACACATTTTGTACGAAATCATTGGAGATACCAAGGCCAAGATTTGGTGTAAGTTTGATCAAATGGTCAAAGATGACAAAATTGTTGGAGATACCAAGGTCAAGATTTGGTGCAAGTTTGATCAAATTGTCAAAGATGGCTGCAAGTGCACATGACAACTCAAATCTTAGAAAGCTAGACTTGGAAAATGATGCAAGTGCAACGGCTACATATTGCAAGGTTGAGATTTAATGATCTATTCATTCAATGGCCAAGATTTGCACATGTAATTGAAGGTCGAGATTTGAAGATAGAAAAAGATCCAATGGTGGAAATCACAAGAGCTTGGTAAATTATAAAGAGGGGTTCTTCCTCATTCCAACTTGGAGAAGCCAAAATTACATTGAAGAAATTCTTGTTCTCAAAGCTTCCAAGCTAGTTTATGCCATTGAATCCAAGCTTCTACCCAAGCCACTCTAAAGGCTTCCTCACTATTTTGCTTTTGCAAAGAGGGAGTGTTTCTCATTTGGCTTCTTATTTTCAGATTCGAAAATCCTCATTATTCTTCATTTTCTATCCAACCCGTGAGGTGATATTGTGATTCTTGAGTGTTCCTCAACCCCATTTGCTTAGTGCAAACCTTGAGTGAACCATTTATACCGAACACTTGTAAAAGTCCCTTCATTGGGCAAAAACCTTGTTGAGGTTGAGTTTAAGGGAGTGCTTGAAACCCTTGGTTGTAAAGTTTGAAGATTTTCTTGAAATCTTCAGTTTTAAGGGTGACCTAAAAACCCTTGTGAGTTTTGTGGAGCTCTTGAGAAAACCACATTCTTAGTGGAGGTTGGAAAATCCTAGGTTGGTGAACCTAGGTAGTAGATGTAGGAGAAGAGTCTCCGAACTACTATAAATTGCTGTGTGGACTTTCTTGATTGCATTGCTTGCTTGTTGATTGATTAAGTGTTTTGATTGCAGAATTTTCTGAACCACTAGTCTGTCCGTGCACTGTGCACATAGCTAAACTTTGAATTTTAATCTGAATTTTTGATATAGTATTCATTAGGGTGTTGTGATACTGCATACCAAATTTCATTGAATTCTGACTTGATTTGCTAGGTGAAATTTGAGTTGTAAAATCTGTGCGCAGTGTGTTGTTTAAAAAATCTGTTTTTGCAATTCCTTGATTATTTGATAATTGATCATTCACCATATTGTATCACATCTTGCATTGAAATGAATATTGATTAAGATAATCATTAGAGTCCAAATTTGTGTACTAATTGTTAATTGACATTGATTTCTTTTTAAATTGTAAAAAGAGATTACTATCGGTATTTGGGGACACAATTCACCCCCCCTCTTGTGTTAAGTACGATCCATCAATAGGATTTCAACAAGTTATCCAATTCTAAGACATGTGATTCAATTAAATCATTATGAAGAACCTTAGATGCAGTCTCCACAGAATACAACAATATTCCAAAACCATAATCATTTATAACCATATCCATTTGATGGACAAAAACATCTTGAACTAATGGAAAGGTATGACTAGTATCCTCAAGCAAATAGGTCTTAGCATCTTTAGTAAATTGCATAGTAAGCTTTTGGAAATCCCAAAGAACAAGACTCACAGCAGATAGCCAATGCACTCCTAATACCACATCACAACCCGCAAAGGTAGTACCAATAAATCAGATTGACATTTATAATCTGTCAAACAAATGTTAGCCAATTTATAATACCCCATACTCTTGACTTTTCCCCCATCCGCAATGGTTACTTCAAATTTCTTAGTCTTTGTAGGATGCAATCCCAACTGTTTTATCAGTTTAGCACTCACAAAATTATGGGTGCTGCCAGAATCCAGCAGAACAACAACAAGATGATTCTTAAATAATCCTTGAACTTTCATTGTTTTAATATTCTGCACAGAAGCAATTCCAAAATAGGCACATGCACTTAACTATATTTGACAAAAACCAGCTTCTGCCACACCTTGTTCTGCACTTTTGAATCCATCTTCACTCTTTGATAAATCTCCATCAGATTCCATTTCCAACATCAATAATGGTTAACACATTTATGCCCCCTAACATATTTTTCATCACAATATAAGCATAACCCCTTAGCTTTTCTATCTTGAACCTCGTCTGGGGTAATCTTGCTAATAGGCAATCTAGCATAAGTATTAGAAAGAGGAAGTTTAGTAGTAGTCTCATTACCATATAATCTTGAACTAGACTCTCCTATCTTCACATTAGAATTGGTATTCACAGAAAAATTTTCAATTTTTGGAACAATAGATTTCACAGATCCAACACGCAAATGGTTCAATTTAGCATCAATTTGTAAAGCAATAACAAAGGCATCATGTATGGTATCAGGCTTTAACAGCTTAACATCAAATCGCAACTCAGGTTTCAGTCCTCCAAAGAAACAGCTTCTAAGTAATGCAGGGCTTATACCTATTGTGCGATTAGCCAATCTGCATGAATTCCCTGATGAAGGACTTAAGATCATCTGTATGCTTAAGCTTGAATAAGGCTTCTGCAAAAGCATAAAATTCCGTAGGCCCAAACTCGTAAAGCCCTAGTGAATTCTTCCCAAAGCGGAGTAGTCTGTAAACAATTCATCTAGCGAAACCATTGCAACACTTCATTTTCTAGATGGAAAGATACAATCAACACCTTCTGATTGTCTTGTGTTCCATAGAAAGAAAAATATTGGTCTACTCTATAGATCAACATCAGCGGATCATCACCCTTCGAGAATTTTGGGAACTCCACCTTCTGCCAAACAGGACGCTGGATTTGGCTTGTCTGTCCACTGACCGCCATTGCTTTATTTCTTCGAATGGGTCTGTGAAACCCTAGATCAACACTACTCTCATCTTCGAAGGTTTCCACATCTTTCTAGCTGTAATCACGTCACATTTTTTTGAATCCCGCTGTCATTTTTTACTCCATCTTCTCAAATCCTACTATCATCTTGAACACTAGGTGAGCTTCCATGGTGGTTGTGATACTAGCCAACCCACTGTCAACAAAAGTTTGCAATTTCTCCACTGTTGTAGTTAATCGATCGAAATTAGCTTCAAGATTCGTCAATCTAATATCCATGGCGACAGCATGGGTTATAAGGCGAGGCATATGCAGGAAGAGAATAGTTCTTATACCAATTGATATGAATCTTTCGATCTAAGCCTAATGCACAGAGGAAACACAGAGAAGAAAGGAAAGGTAACTGAATTTCATTCCAAAAACTAACTTCCCGCTTCCAACAAAGTTTCTCTCTTAAAGGAGAAGCCAACACATGACCCACACGTGAGAGAAATGCCACATCAGAGTCGATTACAACAGAATATTAACAACTTAATGGTTAAAGACTAATTTGTCCTTAGGATCATATCACAAACCCTTGAAAGAATAACTAGAATAAAATTATAAGACTACAAATTAAAAACAAAAATAGTTCACGTGAGAGACAAACGAACCTGATCTTGAGAGGCGCAACAGAAACGGAAAGGATCAATGATGTCATGGGAGGAAGGAGCAGTTGGCTGCGTCATCATGACGGGATGCGGAGAAGAAAAAAATAAACAGTAGTGTTAGGTAGCCTAAATCTATATAGCATGGCCATGTCAACAATGTAGCTGAAAAAAAATTTAAAATCCAAAAATTTCACTCTCTTATCTAGAAACTCTCTCACACCCCCCACTCTCTCTCCATTTCTCTCTTTTTCTCTCTCCTTTCCTATCCCTTTCTTCCACTCACTTCAAGAAACCCCAAAAGTCGATCGGCTGATTATCGATCATGGCCGTCGACCCACCGAGTTGAAGCGCCAGAATGCCATAACTCATCCCCAACTTTCGTTTGCCGCTAACAGCCACCTATTTAGCCTGAATTTCACCTTAAAGTCACAGCAAAAAGAAACTTTTAGAGCCCGATTCGGCCACAGTAGGCCACCCCTTCATGAACCACTACCATCGTTGGAATTGCCTAGACGAGCTCTATAGGTTCCAGCCCTTGGAACCAGAATAGTCGTCAGAATAGTTATTTGATAGATTTAAACCCTTAGCTCCATATCTATATCTAGGATTAGTTATTTCAATGTTTAAAAATAGTGAATTTAGTTATTTCACTGATTTAAATGAATGGAATACCTAAATCCATTGTTTTAAGTCAACAAAATAAATAAATTCATTGATTTAAAATCAATGAAATTGCTAAATCCATTATCTTAAATTAATGGAATCACTTTTTTTTGGAAGACATAAAGTAACACCAAGTAAGTCCATAATTGTCACCTTAATCTCCTGAAATCCATTCCCATCACTCTCTCTTCCTCACTATCGGCAACGGGTCTCCAACGTCATGCCACCTTTTCGACCACCATCACTCCCAAAAGGAGCGTCCGGTCCCCAAGTGCAAACCCCAACTATTTTCCACCATCAATAGCTATTGGATTTGTCAAGAAATCACCTCAAAGCTGTGGGGTGTCTGCTAGAGAAATTGGCTCGATTCGGCCATTCTTGCCACTATTGGAGGAAACCACCACCACTTTTAGTCTTTATGAGGGAAGGCACATCTGTTCCACCTATTCTCCAACTGAAATGGCCACTAGAGGATAATGACCGAGCAAGAGAGATATTCTAGGTTTCAGAAAGAGAAAAAGAGAGAGGGATGGAAGAAAAAGGAAGAGAGAGAGAGAGAATGTGTGTGTGAAGGTGAGGGGATTGTGGGGTTTACTAAGAGAGGGTGTGAAACTTCTGAATTTTAAAAATTTTATACATTGGCAATGACATGAACATGCCACATAGGCGTCATGTAGATTTGGGTTGTGTTGGATTGCCACATGTGTTGAGCTCTTTATCATTTTCGAAAAATAAAACCCTAATCCATAGAGAGAGTGTGTGATAAATTGGGGCAACTGAATATGAATAAAGAAAGGGCATATGAGTCATAAGAAATAGAGAATTTTTAAAAAAAATTTCATGCCATGTTACCTGCTTAGTCATCAGTGACACATAGACTTGGGAAGCCTTGGGATACTTAGATGTGTGATACTTGTTATTTTCGTAAAAATGCCAATGCACATTGGAGGGATAGTAATCGTAGATTCTCATTTTAAAAATAATAATATTACAGAGGCTATTCAAACAAAAACATGTACATAAAGCCAAACTAGCTATAGTAGAGTGGCAAATTAATTGGCATGTAACAAGATCCCCACCTAAAGAGTGTCGGTTCGATTCCTGACACCTCCCCCGGCCAACTTATCATACAAGACGGAGATGGATGAAACCAACTTATGCATTTTCCAAATTGATGTAAATTCCAAATACTGGATAAAAACGCTAAAGAAAAACGAATTTCAATAGCGTTGATATCCACTTCAAAGCAATTCATGGTTCTACCTAAGGTTGGGTTTCTCATTTACTTTAGAAATTTAAGATTAAAAGCTCATAATTATTTTTTAAAATAGGTGTTTCAGCACAATGTAGTGTTAAGTAATTTAGAGCCTTAGATTTGAGAATAATCAGTTGGGAGAAATAACCCTTTATTACTGAAGGAAAGACCTGGCTTATATAGCCTTTACAACATTGGAATAACAGAAAATAGAACTTGACGATCCCATGACTAACAACTCCTAGTTTCATGGGATTCTTCTAAAGACTAGTTCACACACTAATCAGTTCCCTAAAATAGAGGGTGTTCAGCTATTTTCGAACACCAAAATAGGTGCTGAAAAATAACCAAATTTAATCCTTGCGACTTAAGAAAAACGTTGTTGAGTATAGTGAGAAGCAAGGGTATCTCCCGTAGAGGATTGAAATATAATTGCAAATCAAATCTAATTGTGACTCGAGCTAGACAGTATTGTGATTCGAGCTAAACGACTAACTTAGAATAATCAATAAGAAGTAGGAAACTTTTTGATTCTTATAAGAGAAAGAGTCAAGGGAAAGCTATCCACCACTAACAATCATGTACTGCTGCAATCTTCAACTGTAATTCTTGATTCACGAATGACGATGTTTAAGATAAAACAATGGCATGTTGATTTTATCTTATTCATTGGCTACTTGAGACTTTATGAAGATATGGGCGATCAATCATATTGTCCTAGCAATAGAATTCTAAGACATGCATCTAAGCGTGCACTCAAAGAAACATATCTCAGATTTCATCAACAAGTAATATAGTGAAAAGGTTTTCATTCGATATCAAGAAATAAGATTAAAGATTAACGAAGTATCAATACAATCATGTTCGGGCTTCAACCAGCCCCTTAACTGAAGGAAAACTAGCCACTCATCATCTGTTTTGAACACTAAAACACAAAAGAGAAAGAGACAACCAAGTAGTAGATCTCCGCTTGCTTGCTGCCGATTTCACCTTCTCTTTGCGTCCTCCGTTCGTTCTTTCCTCCGTCCGTCTGTTCTTCGATGACTTTTACATCCCTTTTATAGTTTCACAATAGGGCACGACTGAGACTTTTGAGACAAAATAGGAATTAAGTCCAATTACCATAAGGAAGTGATTCTCCTAATTGATACAGAACTCGACTTTCGATACACTTCTCCTTATGGAAACTGAACTTAATTGATTGAGAGAGTTGTCATTGACTTCTAACACATGATTCGAGTGCCCCGTAATCTCCCAAGATTTGTTCCTTGTCTTGAGTACCAAGAATGGTAACTTGAGGTATCAAATCTTCTAATTTCGTATATAATTTCTGCACTGAACCACTGATGCTAAAACCGATGCAACTTCCTCTAGGGAACTCCAAATCACGAACCGTAAAATTCTATGGAAACTAGACTTCTAGATCTTTCCAACGGTATATCACTTGTTGTCCAATTCCTCCTGAGCACGTCCAGTTTATTCCGTGAAATTGACGAATCTGTTTAGGAACCTGACTTGGCTTCAAAATTGTGAACATATTCATCTTTTCTTATTTCACCATATTTTTGCCTCTTTAGCTCTCAATCACCATTAGGGACGTATTCCTTCAAAACTTACACAAAACACATCAAAACAACCAATTTCACAAAGGAAACTAGTGCAAAGTATAGGAATAAGGGATGTAAAATGTGCATAAATATGTGTTATCAAATACCCCCAAACCTGAACTTTTGCTAGTCCCCGAGCAAAATGGTAAACAAAAGATAAATAATAACCTAGGCCACTTTCGTAGGGAAACACGATGACACTTAACGTGTGTCACAAGCCTTTAAACCTCTAGGTGTCCCTAGTAGGAGGAGTTGTGTCTCTTGAGGGTTTACTAGAACGATATCCACAAACATTTATGAAACCAAAATTGTAAAAGGGCATCCTTTAAACAAAGTAATAGAAACCAATGTGTGTCAATCGTACTCAATGAACTAAGATCATGCCACTATAAGGAAATACATCACAATGTATAGACTAATGCAGATACTCATAAAATCCAAGCTTAAAGAAACACCATACCCGAATGCCATGGAATAAATTCGCCTTGACTCTATACCTCACATGATAACTTTCTCTCCTTTTCTTTTAGTTCACTCAGAACCTAGGGCTTGAAATCTCTCACAAGCATACGTGGCGGAAGTTATGTGAAATAGGTAAGGATATTCCACGTATGAATAGATGACAATGAAGCACATTTATAGAAAGAAGATCTCACGAAAGAAATCAGATACTAAGAGCACAGATAAACCATAACACTTATCTTCACTTCCAAGAGAAATTCACCCAAAAATCAGTTAGGTCTTTTGTTATGGTTGTAACGTAAGGTAAGGCTTATGGGTAGGAAAGAAAGAAATACAAAGGGATCAGAGCTTGAGTTATACTAAAGTCTTGCATTCATGAAGTACAATAGGTTGGCCCGCTTATAAACTTTGTAATTGGTGTCCAGGCCTTCAGTGCTCTCTTTTTCTTTTTCTTCTTTTTCTTTTTTTTTTTTCACTTGGGAGCTCAAATGATTTTTCCTTAATTTGTGAGCTCATATTCTTCTTAACTCCAATTTCGTTTCTTTTTTTTTTTTTTTTTTCATTACAACATATTTCTTTCTTCCAATCAAAGCACAATCTGCCTCGGTACACACCATATTTTTTTTTCTTTTATTTCCAGCTCAACCTCGAATTTCTACAAGATTACCTTAACATAGCTCAAGCTACAGGGTAGGTTCAGAACAGGGCAAGCTGGATAAGTTGAGGGTAATGAAAGAAAAGGCTTAAGTGTTTGGTTTCAACAGGGTAAACGGCGCACACAAAAGGTAATGAATTCAAAAGGTTTAACAAGGGTAAGACACGCATAGCCTAACTTCATCTTTCAGGGTTCATTCAACTCAAAAGCAAAGGCAAGCATCATGATATCTGTATAGAGATTAGTTCTTTAGTATCCAATGCAAGGCCTAGTGAGATCAATCTAAACGATGAAGTTGAGAGTGTTTAAGAATAGAAATAACAATGCATCTCTCAGAAAAAATCAGTATAGGCTCAAAAATCTCACAAGGTAGTCTCCACTATTTTTCCACAGTTCATTCTGCTATGGCATCCTTGTCCACCAAGATATTAAGAGCACAACACAATTAAATGAATCATCTATGATGCAATCCCTACGTGACACTCTCTCAGTCAAAGATTATTGATCAATGCACACCATATACATCTCCATTAGTAAGCAAAAGTAGCACTTCAACTCAAGGTTTCAAAACAGTTTTTTTTATTTTTTTTGTTTTTTTTGACTGACTCTAAACCTTGACTCTAAACATTTCCCGCACCCCCAAACCTAAACTAAACATTGTCCCAATGTTAAGAAATTAAAACACAGAACAAGCTAAGCCAAGCATGGAAAGAGGGAAACACAACTAACTATTAGAAATTAAAACTGAAAAGAAAAGAAAAGTTACGAGAGTGTAGCCTTCTTCTCCCTTGTTGGGTTGCCTCCCAAGTAGCGCTTGAGTTAACGTCTTCAGCCAGACGGCACCACAAATCATGCACTAACATCAGGGTCACGGAGAGGTACATTCTCCACCAACTCAAGGTATGGCTTAAGCCGATGCCCATTCACCTTAAAAGTGCTCCCTGTTTTTGGATTCTGAATTTCAACTGCACCATGAGAGAAAACATTAGTAACAACAAATGGTCCACACCAACGAGAGCGAAGTTTACCCGGAAACAACTTAAGTCGAGAATCAAAGAGAAGGACTTTCTGGCCAACTTCAAAGGTCTTCTTGGCAATTAGCTTATCATGAAACGCCTTCGTCTTCTCCTTGTAAATTCGAGAATTCTCATATGCTTCAGTCCTTAACTCGTCAAGTTCGTTCAACTGAAGACGTCTATGATCACCCGCCAACCTCATATCAAAATTGAACTTCTTGATGGCCCAATAAGCACGGTGTTCAAGCTCCACTGGAAGATGGCATGACTTCCCATATAGTAACCGAAAAGGACTCATGCCAATGGGGGTCTTGTAGGCAGTTCTATATGCCCATAAAGCATCGTCCAACCTATCACTCCAATCTTTTCGGTTTGTATTGACGGTTCTTTCTAGAATGTGTTTAATCTCTCTATTCGAAACTTCTGCTTGACCATTCGTTTGAGGGTGGTATGGTGTAGACACTTTGTGAGTGATATTATACTTCTTCAACAAAGCTTCAAAAGATCTGTTACAAAAATGAGTTCCTCCATCGCTGACAATAGCTCGAGGCGTACCAAACCTTGAAAAGATTTTAGCTCGAAGAAAACTGAGAACAACTTTAGAATCGTTAGTCCGAGTGGCCTGTGCCTCCACCCACTTAGAAACATAATCTACAGCGAGAAGTATATAAAGGAATCCATGAGAAGAAGGAAAGGGACCCATGAAATCAATGCCCCAAACATCAAAGATTTCAACAATATTGAATGGGTTTAGTGGCATTTGATTTCTTGGCCCAATATTACCTGTCCTTTGACAACGATCACAAGTCTTACAAAAATGATATGCATCCTTGAACAATGATGGCCAATAAAAACCACTCTCAAGTACTTTAAGAGCTGTCCTCTTAGCTCCATAGTGGCCTCCACATGCATAAGAGTGACAGAAAGTTAGAATAGAATCAAACTCACTTTCGGGTACACACCTTCTTATCACTTGATCCGGGCATTGCTTCCATAAATATGGATCATCCCACACATAGTACTTTGCCATCGTGACAAGTCTATCCTTTTGTGCTCTAGTGAAGTCCGCCGGAATCTTCTTGGTAACAACATAATTGATGATATCCGCATACCAAGGATCCGCAACCTGCATAGCAAAAATTTGTTCATCAGGAAATTGTTCTTGTAAGGGTAAAACCTCACCTTCCCAAGTTCGAGTATGTGTCATGCGGCTGAGATGATCCGCCACAACATTCTCACACCCCTTCTTGTCTTTGATTTCAATATCAAACTCTTGAAGCAAGAGCATCCATCGAATCAGTCTAGGCTTAGCATCCTTTTTTGTGAGAAGATATTTTAACGCTGCATGGTCAGAAAAAACAATCACTTTAGTGCCTATAAGATATGATCGAAATTTATCTAAAGCGAAAACAACAGCAAGTAGCTCCTTCTCTGTGGTGGTATAATTGACTTGAGCCTCATTGAGAGTCCGAGATGCATAGTAGATAACGTGAGGCAGCTTGTTTACTCGTTGTCCCAAAACAGCGCCCACTGCGTAGTCACTTGCATCGCACATTAATTCAAATGGGAGGCTCCAATCTGGTGGCACAATGATAGGGGCTGTTGTTAACATTCCCTTAAGCTTGTCAAACGCCACTTTGCATTCTTCATTGAACTCAAATTCCACTTCTTTTTGAAGTAGGCGGCAAAGAGGCCTTGTAATCTTTGAGAAATCCTTGATGAAGCGTCGATAGAAACCTGCATGACCAAGAAAAGAACGAACCTCCCTCACACATGTAGGGGGTGGTAAAGAACGAACAAGATCTATCTTTGCTTTATCAACTTCAATACCCTTAAGAGATATAATATGGCCTAAAACTATGCCTTGTGTTACCATGAAGTGACACTTCTCCCAATTAAGTACAAGGTGAGTTTCTTGACAACGTTTTAAAACAAGCGACAAATTATGAAGACAATGGTCAAAAGAATTACCGAAAACTGAAAAATCATCCATGAATACCTCAATAATTTTTTCGACCATGTCAGAAAATATGCTCATCATACAACGTTGAAATGTGGCAGGCGCGTTGCATAAACCGAAAGGCATCCTCCTATACGCAAATGTTCCGAAGGGACAAGTGAATGTCGTCTTCTCTTGATCTTCCGGAGCTATGGCAATTTGGTTGTAGCCCGAGTAGCCATCCAAGAAACAATAATATGCATGACCTGCAAGATGCTCAAGCATCTGATCAATAAAAGGTAAAGGAAAGTGATCCTTACGCGTAGTATTGTTGAGCTTGCGATAGTCGATGCACACTCTCCAGCCCGTTTGCAAACGTTGAGGCACTAGTTCATTGTCCTTGTTCTTGACAACTGTTATTCCAGATCGTTTGGGCACAACTTGTACAGGACTCACCCATTTACTGTCAGAGATAGGGTATATCATACCGGCATCAAGAAGTTTGAGAACTTCTTTCTTTACCACTTCCATCATAGGAGGGTTCAATCGACGTTGGGATTCTCTTGTAGGTTTTGATCCTTCCTCAAGAAGTATTCTATGCATGCATGTGGTTGGGCTTATGCCCTTGATATCTGCTATACTCCAGCCAATTGCTGTTCTATGCTCTCTGAGAACTCGAATCAGCTTATCTTTATCCTCTACCAAAAGGTTAGCTACGATAATAACTGGTAGTGTCTCATTGTCTCCCAAGTATGCATATTGTAGATGGTCTGGTAGCTGTTTAAGCTCCAATTTTGGTGCCTCAATCACAGAAGGTACAAGTTTTTCATTAGAAATTGGAAGAGAAATAAAAGGAGAATAATACTTACCTTGTACCCGTGGCAAAGCTTCAAGGGCAGCCACCGAAGTCTCCAATTCTTCACACCAAATAGCTTCTTGGTTGGTCATTGTGATGGCTGATTGTTGGCATGGTAATAAACCCAATTCCAGCACAGTTTTTAAAGAGTCATCACCCATGCTTGTATTGAATGTATCCTGCACCAAATAATCAAAAGTATCAATGGAAAAACAAGATTGATCATCACAAGGATACCTCATTGCTTCGAAAATTCTAAAGCCAATTTTTTCTCCTTGAATTTCCATGGACAAGGTTCCTTCATAGACATCAATCTTGGTACGCGCAGTTCTCATGAAGGGCCGGCCAAGTATGAGGGGTATGGAGACCGGCATAACAACTTCTTCCATCTCCAACACAAAGAAGTCGGCCGGAAAGATCAATTCATTCACACGTACCAAAACATCTTCCAACAAACCTCTTGGTCGTCTAAGTGATCTATCCGCAAGTTGAATAGCTGACCGGATCTCTATTTTGAGGTCCTAATACTATCTAATTAGGAGGTTCTAGTGCTTATAGTAATTCATTTGTGTTTAAATAAAGTAATTTTACTCTTATACATGTTTCCCGTTGGTTCTGCAGGAAATCGGGCTTAAATGACTGAATTGGGCACTTTTTGCTGTGAGGTGTCGGGACTTAGATTATGAAGATATTCTTGAAGACTACAAGCTCCAACGGTACACTAATCTATGGCCGAGATTGAATTGTTTTATGAATGGATTAGATTACAACAAGACTTGAAGGGTTAAGATGATCATTTAAAGGTGAATCCAATGGTTGTGCATAAGACAACATTCTTGCTTGCAATTTTTGACTTAAAAGAAGATCTTACTTGATTTTTGGAGTCAAAGATGGCTGCAAGTTGCTACACATTTAAAAGGAAATTGTTGGAGATACCAATGCCAAGATTTGGTGCAAGTTGGATCAAATTGTCAAAGATGACAAAATTGTTGGAGATACCAAGGTCAAGATTTGGTGCAAGTTTAATCAAATGGTCAAAGATGGCTGCAAGTGCACATGACAACTCAAATCTTGCAAAGCTAGACTTGGAAAATAATGCAAGTTCAACGGCTACATATTGCAAGGTTGAGATTTAATGAATTATTCATTGACTTCTCCAAGATGAAGCCACCATAGAAGTAGTGTAGATCTAGTTTCTCTCTCTAAGTTTTCTTTGTTGTTTTTGGTGCTTTCTCTTGATTTTGTATAAACTCTGATTTAGATGACAATAGATTGGATGTTTATTGCAACAATCATGAGTGGGTAGTTCTCTTCTCTAGTTTCTAATCCCGAATGGTGGATGCAAGGTTTCAATTACTCAAGGTATGCTTAAAGAATCGTATCTTCGATTTCTCTCTTTTAATTTCGTGATAGTTGTGTGATTGGATCTATGGGAATGACATATTTGATTGTATTCTTGGATTGTCTAGTCTAGGGATTGCATTTAATGTGTTCGATTGAGAATTGTTAAACCCATTGCATGATTTTCTTAATTAATTGAGTTTTTCATTGCATAGCTATTAATTATGTGTATTGATGATGGGGTTTTGGGTTAATTTAGGAATGTGCATGGGAGAGTTATGGTTAATTGATCTTTGAGTGTGAAACTAGGGTGTTAGCCAAGCCGAGCCCCAAGGGGGAACATTAATCCATAATATTAGGTGCTTATCCCTTTGCGTTCATCGTAGATTAAGAGACCCGATGGCCTACATGTATGAATTGAAGTCTTATAACCCAATTCTCTTTGCATATGCATGATTGATAGTATCACACAATGCATTGTGTATGGTTGTGTGTGTTTGCAATGATACCTTGAGTATGAGAACCGAGTAGCCACCGGGACGGATTAGAGACTAGGTTTTTAACTAATTGTTTTAAATCCATTTCGTGCTTACTTTGATTACAAAATCGCTCATGCTACCGAGTCATTCGGCCCATTTCTTTTACTTGCTTTTATTTGATATTCATTGTGTTTATTAGTGTTAGCTAGTCATTTGCATATCATTCACTTCAAATTTGCATTGCTTCCTCGTGGATCGATACCGGACTCACCGGTTTATTACTTGACGATACCCTACACTTGGGGTAAGTACACACACACTTTGGTGTCGGTCAAGTGAGGGGTTGAATGTGCAAGAACAAGAACAACCCATCATTACCTCAAGGAGTGGGATAGTAATTGACAATACCATGACTCCTAAGGTAAGTGAGGATGATAAATTAGTGGAAGAAGTGGGTGGTGAGGTGAAAAATGTTATAGTTGGAGATAGATCATGTCGAGACAAGGACAATGCTCAAGTTGAAAAGGTTGAGGAAAAGAGCGAAGATAAGAGAAATGAAGAGAAAGAGGAAAATAAAGTGAGAAAAAAGGGGAACAAGTTAGACCTTGGGAGGGAAATTGAGTACGTCCCTAAGCTTTATATTCACTCTCATGTTGAGGACAAATTAAAGTTGACACTTGCACATGATTCAATTGAGGTTGTACTAGCATTGGTTGAGAAAGGTAGTAAACTTTTGATTGAGGGAGATGCTATGAAAGGAGTTTTGAAATCCTTAACTATTTACGGTGTGGGATTTTTGTCCTCTCTTTTAGGAGCTTTAGAGCCTTCCCCACTCAAAGTTGAATCATACCAAGTGCATCCTCAAAAACCAAAAAAAATACCTTTGCCAAGTGGATTTAAAAAGTCCTCTAAATGCTACTTTGCACAGAAATTTTTTACAGAAATTAAAAAAGTATGGCGTCCCAAATCCCAATTACAATTTTTTCCATGTGAGTCTTGGAAAAAAGGGACCGAATCATGTGTGGTCCGTCATGTTCCTCAACATGGGAGTAGTGATTATGAGGATGTTCTTGGGATCTCAAGGATCCCAGTTCTCCCATGTGTCATGATTAGATTTCACCCTTGTACCATAGTATGATTGTGATTAGTTTTAATTTGATTTCAATTTTTGTGTGTGTTTTGTATGCTCACAATCCATTTCACAATTTTTGCTCCTTGTGCACTTATTCAAGTTGGGGGGTGAGAATTGTGACATGGTTGTGTGTTATGTTTTGATTTTTGTTTACCCTTTAATTTTGGTGTGTTTTTGTATGTTCACAATGCATTTCACAATTTGTTATTGCCTTGTTTTTTATTCTTGACATTGGGGACAATGTCTCATTTAAGTTGGGGGGTGAGTGAATTGTGAATTCATTGTGAAACTTGCTTTATTTTGGTGTGCTTTTGTGAATATCAAAAACTTGAAAAAAAAAAAAAAAAAAAAATTTCTTGTTGTGTCATGCTTGGATAGTGTGGTTGGTATTAACTTTTTCAGGATATGCTTCGTTTCTCATGATTCCGATCACTTTTGAAGAGTATGGTATGATTTTCTACCCTCTATCCTATTGTGTTGTGCTTTGTTGTTCATACATGCTAGATGGACTTTAGGAAGGGAATGGTAGATGCTTTTGGGATTCACTACCAATTTGATTGTTAATTTCTTATTCTTGTTCACACGTGCAAGTGTAGAGTAAGTTTCTTGATTTCTTTTGTGAAGTCGAAGCATGTGATTGAGTAGGATGACTATGATCAATTTCTCTTGGAATGACTGAGACCTAGTTTGATATCAAAATTGTGTAGTTGAGCAGACATCTTGGCATTAAAACATTTGTATGACTGCGTTTTTGGATCCTTTTGTCTGAAAAATTACCTTTTTACCCTTCTCATTCTTTTGAACCATTCTTCATTAATATACATTGGGTTTTGGGTGATGCTCTTCATTGATATTCATTTGACATCTTAGCGCGTGTTCTTCAATAGCTTTGTAAACATTACATTTGATTACTGAGAAGTGTGATTTTTGTATTTTGCCACTTGCTTGTGAACTTAGGATTGAAGGATTCACTAGGTTGAGAGATTTGAGCTTAGCCTATTCATTTGTGAGTGATTATAAGCCCCAAATTTCTTTAAGCCTCTTGATTTCACTTACAAGCCTTGTGTGAGCTATTTTCCCAAATATTTCCCATCTTTGGTTGCAAGGTTGAGTAGGAGCTTGAAAAATAAATCGGTAGTGATATTACCCCTCCTTATTATGAGAAAAAAAATTATGAGGGTTGTTGTATAAATGATGTTATATTCAAAAAAAAAAAAAAAAAAAAAAAAAGGGTGTATGCAATAAAGTTAATCCTTTGTGTGTAAAGGATGAGAAGTGTTTGAATTTGTGGTACAATGGAAGGGGTGACAAAATGAGAATTTAGCTCACATGTTTGAACTTAACCTTGCAACTTGTTACCTAGATTCAAATTCTTCCTACCTTGTCCCATGACCACATTACAACCCACCTTTTGATGAATTTGATCCAAGGTAAGCAAGTGAGTTGGTGAATGCATTAGTTGCTCTTGTAGGTGATTTCTTTCTCAAAGCTATGCCCATCCAAAATTATCTTTCATAAACACATACATTTAATTCAATTGTGTAAGTCATTCACTTAGCACAATGATTTCATGTTTTTGTGTACATTTGGGATTGGGAATTTATGAACACCAAAAGGGTCCATAACAAGGTTTTGCTTGTGTGAATATGTTGAGTTGTCTAGTTTGATTGCTAGTTTGATTGCACATATATTTTTCATAGTATAAAATGTTCTTGGTCATTTTTAAGGGGATTGAGATTGATTTTCCAAAGAGTTTGCATGTTTTCGACTAGCGGGGGAATTGGGGGATTAGCTCTATTTCTTGCATGTGAGAACTTAAGAATAATTTATGGTGCTTTCAAAGTAATAGTGGATCCCTTGGTAAGTGTTTGTGGGTATCGCTCTGATAAGCCCTCACGAGACTACAACTCGTCCACTAGGGTGACCTAGGGGTTTAAAGGCTTGTTGCATGCGCTAAATGCAACCGTGATGCCTACGTCAGTGAGTTAGGATTTTATTTTTAGAAGTGTTTGCATTGCTAGGGACTAGCAACGTCTAAGTTGGGGGGTGTGACCGGATCTCTATTTTGAGGTCCTAATACTATCTAATTAGGAGGTTCTAGTGCTTATAGTAATTCATTTGTGTTTAAATAAAGTAATTTTACTCTTATACATGTTTCCCGTTGGTTCTGCAGGAAATCGGGCTTAAATGACTGAATTGGGCACTTTTTGCTGTGAGGTGTCGGGACTTAGATTATGAAGATATTCTTGAAGACTACAAGCTCCAACGGTACACTAATCTATGGCCGAGATTGAATTGTTTTATGAATGGATTAGATTACAACAAGACTTGAAGGGTTAAGATGATCATTTAAAGGTGAATCCAATGGTTGTGCATAAGACAACATTCTTGCTTGCAATTTTTGACTTAAAAGAAGATCTTACTTGATTTTTGGAGTCAAAGATGGCTGCAAGTTGCTACACATTTAAAAGGAAATTGTTGGAGATACCAATGCCAAGATTTGGTGCAAGTTTGATCAAATGGTCAAAGATGACAAAATTGTTGGAGATACCAAGGTCAAGATTTGGTGCAAGTTTAATCAAATGGTCAAAGATGGCTGCAAGTGCACATGACAACTCAAATCTTGCAAAGCTAGACTTGGAAAATAATGTAAGTGCAACGGCTACATATTGCAAGGTTGAGATTTAATGAATTATTCATTGACTTCTCCAAGATGAAGCCACCATAGAAGTAGTGTAGATCTAGTTTCTCTCTCTAAGTTTTCTTTGTTGTTTTTGGTGCTTTCTCTTGATTTTGTATAAACTCTGATTTAGATGACAATAGATTGGATGTTTATTGCAACAATCATGAGTGGGTAGTTCTCTTCTCTAGTTTCTAATCCCGAATGGTGGATGCAAGGTTTCAATTACTCAAGGTATGCTCAAAGAATCGTATCTTCGATTTCTCTCTTTTAATTTCGTGATAGTTGTGTGATTGGATCTATGGGAATGACATATTTGATTGTATTCTTGGATTGTCTAGTCTAGGGATTGCATTTAATGTGTTCGATTGAGAATTGTTAAACCCATTGCATGATTTTCTTAATTAATTGAGTTTTTCATTGCATAGCTATTAATTATGTGTATTGATGATGGGGTTTTGGGTTAATTTAGGAATGTGCATGGGAGAGTTATGGTTAATTGATCTTTGAGTGTGAAACTAGGGTGTTAGCCAAGCCGAGCCCCAAGGGGGAACATTAATCCATAATATTAGGTGCTTATCCCTTTGCGTTCATCGTAGATTAAGAGACCCGATGGCCTACATGTATGAATTGAAGTCTTATAACCCAATTCTCTTTGCATATGCATGATTGATAGTATCACACAATGCATTGTGTATGGTTGTGTGTGTTTGCAATGATACCTTGAGTATGAGAACCGAGTAGCCACCGGGACGGATTAGAGACTAGGTTTTTAACTAATTGTTTTAAATCCATTTCGTGCTTACTTTGATTACAAAATCGCTCATGCTACCGAGTCATTCGGCCCATTTCTTTTACTTGCTTTTATTTGATATTCATTGTGTTTATTAGTGTTAGCTAGTCATTTGCATATCATTCACTTCAAATTTGCATTGCTTCCTTGTGGATCGATACCGGACTCACCGGTTTATTACTTGACGATACCCTACACTTGGGGTAAGTACACACACACTTTGGTGTCGGTCAATAGCCACACTAGTCTCTTGGAGCTCACCTAGATCAAGTGCTTCATAAACAGAAAAAGGCATTAAATTTATAGAAGCACCTAAATCAAGTAAGGCTTTTTCAAACCTTTTTTCACCGATGGTACACGGTATGGTAAAGCTTCCATGGTCTTTCAATTTGGGAGGTAGTTTACGTTGGAGCACAGCTGACACCTCCTCACTCAGAGCTATTGTTTCATGTTCTTCAAATCTCCTCTTGTTAGTGCAAAGCTCCTTAAGAAATTTCGCATACTTGGGAATCTGTTTTATAGCATCCAAGAGAGGGATGTTTACTTGGACCTTACGAAAGGTATCCAAGATATCTTTATCGTGTTGCTCCTTCTTGGTTTTCATGAACCTGCGAGGGAAAGGAATGGGCACAGTATACGAATTTGAAGCATTGGTTACCTGATGGTCGGTTATTTGCTTCTCCTCAATATTTTTTTCCATCTCCTTTTGCCCAAGAATTGTGTCCCTTTTGTCCTCCTCCTCTACCACATCATTCTTTCCTTTGTTATTCAACATTGGCTTGTCCAGAACGTGCTTTCCACTCCTCAAAGTCACAGCTGCTGCTTGTTCAGGGTTTACTCCTTTAGGATTAATTTCGGTTTGGCTAGGGAGTTTACCCGGTTCCCTTTGAGAAAGAACAGTCACAACTTGACTCATTTGTCTCTCAAGGTTCTCTATAGCCTTATCTTGCTTTTGAAAACGACTATCTGCTTTCTGTATAAAGGAATTAGTGCTATCAACCATAGTCATAACCAAATCTTCAAGTGACTTACCAGGTGCACGTTGCAAAAGTGTTGGAGGATTCATAGCTCGAGCTATCTGTCCTTGGCACGAGCCTTGAGGTGCAGTAATTGCTTGTTGGACATTGTCATTGTTACTCCATCTTAAGTTTGGATGGTCATGCCAACCCGGATTATAAGTATTGGAGTAAGGGTTATACCTTGACCTTTGTGCCGCATAGTTAGCTTGCTCCAGCTCTGTAGAATACATGTGACAAGTTTCAGTTGTATGATCAATATTGAAACATTTAGCACATACCTCACTTTGAGTAGCTTGTCTTATTGGGAGTATGGTCTTCATTAGCATGTCTAATTTATTTTCAATAGCTGTTATTTGTGAGGAAGATCCATCTCGAACATTTACTTCATAAACACTCCTACTCCTTGATCCTTGCCTTCCTCCAGTAGAGAATTGCTGAGAATTTTCACTTAAAGTCTCGAATATTTGAAAAGCCTCATTACTTGTTTTATTCATGAAAGCTCCCCCACATGCTGAGTCCACTAAGACTTTGTTGGCATCGTTCAAGCCTTCATAAAAGGATTGAGCTTGGTCATCTTTGGAAAAACCATGATGAGGACACTTGCGAAGCAACTCATTGAAATGCACCCATGCTTCATGAAAAGAATCTCTATCTTTCTGCTGGAAGGCATTTATCTCCTTTCTCAATTGCCTTGTTTTCTGAGCAGGGAAATACTTTGTGATGAACTTGGTAGCCAGCTGATCCCATGTGGTAATAGATCCTGCTGGCAAGGAATTTAACCACCACTTAGCATCATCCTTTAGAGAAAAGGGAAAAAGAATTAACCTGAGTCCCTCGGCATTTAGGTGTTGGATGTTCTATGTCCTACACAGATCATAGAATTCCCGAAGGTGCATGTTCGGATCCTCCATCGACTTTCCATAAAAGTGTGGTACAGAATTGATCAATTGAGGAGATATGCTATATGTAGATGCCGCAGTGGGAGTAAAGGCAATGCAAGACGGCTGAGCTAGATTTGTAGGGACAAAAGAAGCCTTGAGTGGTTTCTCCTCTTCAGCCATTGCGTTATCCTCAAAAATATGCTGCTCTTCCTCTTCGTCCAAACTAGATCGTGGCGATGGTGGTAGTGACTGAGAGGATGTGGATTCCGTAATTCGGCGTTGGGCTGCTTCTTTACGGTGTAGACGAGCAGTGCGTTCAATCTCTGGATTGTAAACAAGGTCCTTTCCTTGAGAACTTCGAGTGTGCATACACTGAAAAGAGAAACAAAAAGAAAATTAATTTGCAATTAAATAAAACAATCCCCGGCAACGGCGCCAAAAATTGTTCAGCTATTTTCGAACACCAAAATAGGTGCTGAAAAATAACCCAATTTAATCCTTGCGACTTAAGAAAAACGTTGTTGAGTATAGTGAGAAGCAAGGGTATCTCCCGCAGAGGATTGAAATATAATTGCAAATCAAATCTAATTGTGACTCGAGCTAGACAGTATTGTGATTCGAGCTAAACGACTAACTTAGAATAATCAATAAGAAGTAGGAAACGTTTTTGATTCTTATAAGAGAAAGAGTCAAGGGAAAGCTATCCACCACTAACAATCATGTACTGCTGCAATCTTCAACTGTAATTCTTGATTCACGAATGACGATGTTTAAGATAAAACAATGGCATGTTGATTTTATCTTATTGCTTTCTCTTAATTAGTATGTCAAGTGCATGGCATGTACTCCTTAACTTAGTTCTTAAGATGCAATCTAGAATGGCATGTTCATAGATTCAACACTCAAGAATCATTAAGCACAAAGAAAGCAAACATCACTAAATTCACAAGATGTGGCATGCATCTTACATAACCTAGAAATCGATTCACATGAATATGAGCTATCTTATTCATTGGCTACTTGAGACTTTATGAAGATATGGGCGATCAATCATATTGTCCTAGCAATAGAATTCTAAGACATGCATCTAAGCGTGCACTCAAAGAAACATCTCAGATTTCATCAACAAGTAATATAGTGAAAAGATTTTCATTCGATATCAAGAAATAAGATTAAAGATTAACGAAGCATCAATACAATCATGTTCGGGCTTCAACCAGCCCCTTAACTGAAGGAAAACTAGCCACTCATCATCTGTTTTGAACACTAAAACACAAAAGAGAAAGAGACAACCAAGTAGTAGATCTCCGCTTGCTTGCTGCCGATTTCACCTTCTCTTTGCGTCCTCCGTTCGTTCTTTCCTCCGTCCGTCTGTTCTTTGATGACTTTTACATCCCTTTTATAGTTTCACAATAGGGCACGACTGAGACTTTTGAGACAAAATAGGAATTAAGTCCAATTACCATAAGGAAGTGATTCTCCTAATTGATACAGAACTCGACTTTCGATACACTTCTCCTTATGGAAACTGAACTTAATTGATTGAGAGAGTTGTCATTGACTTCTAACACATGATTCGAGTGCCCCGTAATCTCCCAAGATTTGTTCCTTGTCTTGAGTACCAAGAATGGTAACTTGAGGTATCAAATCTTCTAATTTCGTATATAATTTCTGCACTGAACCACTGATGCTAAAACTGATGCAACTTCCTCTAGATCTTTCCAACGGTATATCACTTGTTGTCCAATTCCTCCTGAGCACGTCCAGTTTATTCCGTGAAATTGACGAATCTGTTTAGGAACCTGACTTGGCTTCAAAATTGTGAACATATTCATCTTTTCTTATTTCACCATATTTTTGCCTCTTTAGCTCTCAATCACCATTAGGGACGTATTCCTTCAAAACTTACACAAAACACATCAAAACAATCAATTTCACAAAGGAAACTAGTGCAAAGTATAGGAATAAGGGATGTAAAATGTGCATAAATATGTGTTATCAGAGGGATTATTCAACTGAAACAAATAAGCAAATTACTAATCAATATCTTCACATCCTCCCTTAAACTGAATACTGTTAAGTATCAGTTTACACATGAACTTGAACAAACTCCAAGCAGATTGCGCATCTTCAAGAAGACTTCTAGCTTTAATGGTTTTGTAAGAATATCAGCTATCTGTTCTTGACTTTGGCAATGAATCAACTTCACCACTCCCTCCTTAGTAAGGTCACGAAGAAAATGAAATCGGATATCTATATGCTTGCTCCTCCCATGCATCACAGGATTCTTGGACAACTTAATAGCTGAACTATTGTCACAAAAGATTTGAGTAGCCTCAGGTTATGAGCAACATAATTCTTCAAGTAACCTTCTCATCCATACAGCATGGCATGCACATGAAGCTGCAGCTATAAACTCAGCTTCAGTTGTTGATAGAGTAACCACAGGTTGCTTTCGTGATGACCAAGCCACAGCTGCTGAACTGAGCATGAATGCATATCCTGAAGTACTCCTTCGATCCTCCAAGTCACCACCATAGTCACTGTCACTAAATCCCACCAAGTTTGCGTCTGATTCTCAAAGTTGGAAGAGTGGAATAATCTTATTATCTTTTCAATATGTCGTGATAGACTAATTATATACAGAGAATAATGAAATATTTTACAGAGTGATTTTAGGAACTAATCATTGACTTCTTTCTACAATTAGACTCCTATAATCTTGCTGAATCTTTGAATTGACTTCTTGCTTGATATTATACAGCTGTGATCTTCTTGCTTGATATTATTGACTTCTTGCTTGATATTATACAGCTGTGATTTGACACTGATTTTCTCTTATAGAACAATCCAAAATCCACAGTCCCCTTTAGATAACGCAGAACTCTTTTTGCTGCTTGCAAATGTAACTTTGTGGGTGACTCCATAAATCTACTAATGAGGCTGACTACAAACATCATATCAGGCCGTGTGGCTGTTAAGTACATCAAGCTTCCCACAATCTGTTTGAAGTGTGTGCTATCACCTTTTATCCCATCAACATCTTTAGTAAGCTTAGTTCCCGGCACAATCGGATTTTGAACAGAATTGCAGTTGCTCATTTGAAATCTTTCAAGCACTTCCTGAGCATATTTCTTCTGTCCAATAAAAATCCCACTGTCTGTTTGCTTAACTTCAATACCGAGGAAATAATGCATCTTCCCTAGATCTGTCATCTCAAACTCAATCATCATAGACTTCTTAAATTCATCAAACAATGCCTCATCATTTCCAGTATATATAAGATCATCCACATAAAGACATACTATCAAGAATTTACCTCCTTCTCCATGCTTGATGAACAGAGTGTGTTCATATGGACACTTTTTAAAACCTTCCTTTGAGAAGAAAGATTCGATGCGACTATACCAAGCTCTAGGAGCTTGTTTCAGTCCATATAAAGCCTTTTTTAGTCTATAAACCTTCTGCTCTTCTCCCTTTTGTACATAGCCTGGAGGTTGATCTACAAAAACCTGCTCATTCAGTTCTCCATGCAAGAATGCCGATTTCACATCAAGTTGGTAGATGGACCAGTTGTTCTGAGCAGCCAAGGATATCACCAATCGAATTGTGTCATGCCTTGCTACAGGTGCAAACACTTCTGCGTAGTCTACTCCATACTCTTGTGTATATCCCTTAGCCACTAATCGTGCTTTGTATTTGCCTATCTCTCCATTTTCTTTGAGCTTTGTCTTATATATATCCACTTAACTCCAATGGTCTTCTCTCCTGCTGGTAATTCAGTAAGTTCCCAAGTATTGTTTTTCTCAATTGCGTCAATCTCTGAGTCCAGGGCATTTCTCCATTTTAAGCTTCTCACAGCATCATTAAAGGTGATTGGATCACTTTCAGCAAACAAGGCTAGTTGAGTAGTGTCTTCATCATCAGATAACCCATCCCCACTCACAAAATCTGTTAACCAAGCAGGAGTTCTCCTTGATCTTGGCTCTCTGGTTCCATGCTCAATTAAGTTGTCTTCAGCAGCCTCATTTTCTGATGCTCCAGCAATAGAGTCTACAACTGATTCTTCATTAGTAGCTTCAAGATCCACAGCAATTATCTCCTTTTTTCCTTCATCTGTCCAATCCCAACATTTTTCTTCATCAAAGACCACATCTCGACTGATTATGATCTTTTTTGTAACTGGATTATACAACCTGTAAGCCTTGGACTCATCACTGATTCCAAACATGACACATTGTATGCTCTTGTCATCAAGTTTGCTCCGTAGGTTATCATTTACATGAGCATATGCTAAACAACCAAAAACTCTGAAATGTGCAACTCCTGGTTTGTGCCCACTCCAAGCCTCTTCTGGAGTAACATCCTTCACAGCAAATGTTGGACACCTGTTGAGAATGCGAACACTCCAATTCACAGCTTCAGGCCAAAATGTCTTTGGCACATTTGTTCTTGCAAGCATGCAACGTACCATACTCATAATCGTGCGATTTTTCCTTTCTAAAACACCATTTTGCTGAGGTGTATAAGCTGCAGTTAACTGTCTTTGTATGCCATTTGCTTCACAAAAATTGTTGAATTCATGTGACATAAACTCTCCTCCACGATCAGTGCGGAATGCTTTGATAAACACCCCAGTTTCTTTCTCAACAGCAACTTTAAACTTCTTAAAAATAATTATTGGTTCAGACTTATCAGATAAGAAATGCACCCAAGTATTTCTACTAAAATTATCAGTAAAAGTTATGAAATACCTCTTGCCGCTAGTGGAGATGGGTTTAATAGGTCCACAAATGTCTGAGTGAACCAGCTGAAGTATGTGTGAGGCCCTCCAAGTGCTCTTCTGAGGAAATATTTCACGATGTTGCTTCCCAATCATACATTCTTCACAGACCTTTGAGTGAGCTTGCAGCTGAGGTAGTCCAGTCACCATGTGCTTCTGTTGTAAGGTTTTCAAGCCAATGAAATTCAGATGTCCATACCTGTAGTGCCACAGCCAGCTATCATCTCGAATGGTTGATTTGAGGCATTTTTTATCGTCAGATGAGTGCTTTGCTTGCAGTGGAAACATACGATTCGATGTCATCTCAACTTGTATGATTAGACCCTTCACAGGATGATAAACCTGACACATATTCTTCTGGATAAGAATAGCAAATCCTTTTTCTTGCAGTTGGCCAAGGCTAAAGAGATTGCTCTTTAACTCTGGTACATAGAACACTCCAGAGACACATTGCACAGCTCCGTTCACTTCAATATTGATGTCACCTTTCCCTTCGACGCATAAACTAGAATCATTCCCCAGTTTTACTGTTTCCCTGAATGTTTCATCAAGATTTGAAAATAATTCCTTGTTTCCACTCATGTGGTTACTACAACCAGAATCAAGATACCATAAGTTGTTGGAGTGATCTTCTTTTACATCCATATATGCCATCAGCAACATCTCCTCTTCGGCCTCAATGAAATTTGCCTTGGTCTCTTTCTTCTTTTGAGGGCATTCATATTGAAAATGTCCAAGCTCGTGACAATTATAACATTCAACCGTGGACTTGTCAAATGATCCTTGTCTCCCTCTTCCTCTTCCACGTCCTCTATATCCTCCTTGGCCGCTTCCTCTCCCAGGTGAATGATTCTCTTGACTTACTTTCAGAGCTTGTTCCTCCGTTACATGACCAATAATTCTTTGCTCATGCACAAGCAGGCTGCTTTGCAATTCATCGATTGAAAGATCATCTATCTCATTTGATTCCTCAATGTAGCAAACCACATAATCGTACTTAGGTGTCATCGATCTCAGAATCTTCTCAATGACCATCACGTCTCCCATCTTTTCTCCATGGATTCACATCTTATTGACTATTGTCAGTGTTCTTCCAAAGTAGTCATTGACAGATTCTCCCACCTTCATCTGAAGCATCTCGAACTCTTTACGAAAAGCCTGCAACTGTGCACGTTTGACCCTAGCTGTGCCTTGATACTTCTTCTTCAACGAATCCCAAATGTCTTTTGCTGTGTCCTTCTTCAAGATAGTCTCAAGTATGGCTCGATCTATGGCTTGAAATAGGTAATTCTTAGCCTTCATGTCTTTTAGTGTCTGTTCTTCTTGTGATTTGAGTTGTGCCTCGGTTAGAACAACACCTTCAAGATATTTTGTGATTCCATTCTCCACGATACTCCAATACTCCTTGGACCTCAAGAGATTCTCCATCAGCATGCTCCAGTGATCATAATGACCATCAAATCGTGGAATTGCAGGTTGCATGAAGTTACCCCCCTCTGCTGCCATTGGTACTGGCTCGATACCAGATGTTACGTAATTTAGAGCCTTAGATTTGAGAATGATCAGTTGGGAGAAATAACCCTTTATTACTGAAAGAAAGACCTGGCTTATATAGCCTTTACAACATTGGAATAACAGAAAATAGAACTTGACGATCCCATGACTAACAACTCCTAGTTTCATGGGATTCTTCTAAAGACTAGTTCACACACTAATCAGTTCCCTAAAATAGAGGGATTATTCAACTGAAACAAATAAGCAAATTACTAATCAATATCTTCACATGTAGTTCGGCTTGTATAAGAAATTCTACAAGACAATAAAACAAAAGTGTGGTATAAGGTCCGAAAGCCTTCTGCTATAGGGTTTCGGAGAATCTTATGCTGTCCTAGAGCATGGCTTCGCTAGTGTACGTGTCAGAACACATGGATTTGCTGTTTGGACACACAAGACTTTATCAATAAAAACTAAAATGTAAATTTTTAATTTATCTATTTTAGAAATACTGCTTGGAACTTGGTGTATAGTGAGTAATTATTCTTTCAAAAATGTGTTCGTGTTTATATTATAACCAATTACATCGCCCTCTCTTTTCTTTTCATTTTTTTACCGTACTCAATAATAAAATTACCAGCAAAAGCAATCGTTTCTCAAGGTATTTCAAGAGAATCAAGCGATTCAAGAACTTGGACAACTAATAACAGGAACAAATAATCATATGTTGAAGATGTAATCTACTCTAACTCACGAGTAGAAAATCGAATTAGAATTCTCATAAATGTATCAAAAAATTTCCACCTTCAGTGAAAGGTGAAACGGACAGTGCAACATATCAAAACTCCAGACATAAATTCATTTATATATATATATATGCCCTTTTATGAAAATGTGTAGGTCGGTCAGCGAGAACCTATAAATACCCCAAATTAGATATTCCATATGGACAGACAAACAATAATGGCTTCAATTAATTAATTAATATATATATATGCCCTTTTATGAAAATGAGTAGGTCGGCATGCGTTAGCGAGAACCTATAAATACCCCAAATTAGATATTCCATATAGACTGACAAACAATAATGGCTTCAATTATTGTTTTCATTTTTCTTTTTGAATTCATTATCATATCATCACTTGGGTATGCCAGATATATCAAGCACTCGATTCCTTTATTAAAGTAAACAATGAAGATTATTAAAGTAAAGAATGTTTGGAGAAAATGATATCTGTTGTATATATTATTTTACACTGAGGCCTTGGACCCAATATATATACATATAGTGCTAGCGTGATTCTAGGATGTCTTAGACAATTACAGCTAATTGATAAGCCAATAGTATGACTATTATTCAGATAATTGATATCAATCAGTGTTGGCTGTATATCAATAAGTCAACTGATTGATATACAGCTAACAGTGATTGATATACAGCTGACAGCAATTGATATACAGCTAACAGCCCTCCTCAAACTCAAGATGGTAAGAAAGAGACCAACTTGAGTTTGGAAACTAACAGCTGAACTCGTCCTGGAGGATGTGCTTTGGTGAAGACGTCGGCAATTTGATCAATGGAGGAAATAGGGTCAAGACGTATAGTGCCACAAGTGAGATGATGCCGGACAAAATGATAGTCAATTTCAATATGCTTTGTACGTTCATGAAAGACATCATTATGCGCAATCTGAATAGCACTCCGATTGTCACAATTGATGATAGTGGCAGAAGTATGAGTGACTCCCATGTCCTCAAGTAACCAACGAAGCCAGAGAAGTTCTTGAGTGGTATCTACTAAAGCACGGTACTCAGCCTCTGTACTAGAACGAGCAACTACAGTTTGTTTCTTGCTTCGCCATGAAATAAGGGAATCACCGAGAAAGAAACAATAGCCAGTTGTAGAATGACGATCCGTTAGGTCACCTGCCCAGTCCGCATCGCAATAACCACGAAGTTCTAGAGATGATTCAGCAGAAAAATGAAGCCCATGAAATAAAGTTCCTTTGATATATCGCAATATGTGAAGAACTGCAGCATAGTGAGTGGAACGTGGTGCAGAGAGAAACTGACTGACAATGTGTACAGCATGAGAGATATCTGGTCGAGTGACTGTAAGATAAACATGACTCCCTACTAACTGTCGATATAAGGTGGGATCATCTAGAAGTGTACAATCCAAAGGAGTGAGTCTCGAATTGGGCTCAAGAGGAGTAGTACAAGTCTTACTATCTGTGATGGCAGCTCGGGCAAGGAGCTCTGAAGCATATTTAGCTTGTGAGAGAGAGTGTCCCTCGGAATTGGAAGTAATCTCAAGTCCCAGAAAGTAGCTGAGTTTACCCAAATCTTTCATCTCAACATGCTGGGAAAGATAAGTCTTGAGTTCCAAGATTCCAGAAGTATCATCACCAGTGAGTATCATATCATCAACATAGAGGAGTAGAAGGATAATGCCTTGATCAGATTTGCGGATAAAGAGAGCAGAATCATATGGGCTAGAAGAAAATCCAAAATTCTCAACAATGGAACTGAACTTAGCAAACCATGCTCGGGGAGCTTGCTTGAGCCCATACAAAGCTCGACGGAGCTTACAAACTTGATGAGGTGAGTGTGGATAGCCAGGAGGAGGGCGCATATAGACTTCTTCAGTGAGATCACCATGAAGGAACGCATTTTTAACGTCCATTTGAAATAAATCCCAACGACGAACAGCAGCAACATCAATTAGACTACGAACGGACGTTAGACGAGCAACGGGAGCAAAAGTTTCCTCATAGTCGATGCCATACTCTTGTGTGAAGCCCTTTGCTACGAGTGGAGCCTTATAGCGATCAATAGTTCCATCAGAGAGGGTTTTTACTTTATAGACCCACTTACAGCCCATAGCATTCTTTCCATCGGGTAACTCCACCAAGTCCCATGTGTGATTTTGGACAAGTGCTTGCAATTCATCATCCATGGCTTTCTGCCAAAGAGGGTCAGAGCTGGCCTCACGGTAAGAGTGAGGCTCATGATGTGAAAGAATAGTAGAAAACACAACATAGTCACGGAGATTAATAGAGGTAGTTTTTACCCGATTACTACGACGAGCTGGTGGAACTGTGGAATCAGAAGTTGTTGGAGCAGATCCTTCGGACGAAACAAACAGCTCGGGAGAGGGCACGGTGGACACTGCAGTGGAGTCAGTTACAGAAATAGGTGGTAAAGGTGTAGTGTCAGTAGGAAAAAGGTCAATGGAAGGATCGGTAAAGAGCGGAGAAGTGGAGACCGATGATAGATGGAATTGTGACATGGAGGAGAACATCTTGTGTTCCTAAAAAACAACATGACGTGAAACACGCAAACGATTTGAATGAGGATCCCAACATCGGTAACCTTTGTGTTCCACACCATACCCCAGAAAACAACATAAACGTGACCGAGAGTCCAATTTGGTACGCTCATGGGGCTGCAGTAACACGAAACAAGCACACCCAAAAACCTTAAGCAAAGAGTAGTTTGGAGGTGTATTATAGAGACGCTCATAGGGTGACTGATTGTTGATAGTGGGAGAGGGAACACGGTTAATGGTATAGATGGCAGTCAGGGCAGCTTCTCCCCAAAAAATTTCAGGACAAGAGGCAGATGTAAGAAGAGTACGAACAAGGTTGAGAATATGCCTGTGTTTACGCTCGGCACGCCCATTTTGTTGAGAAGTGCCAGGACATGAGCGATGAGGAAGTGTGCCTTGTTGGCGAAGGAAGTTGAGCATTTTAGAGTCTGTATATTCAGCAGCATTATTTGCACGTAATACTTTGATATTGCAAGAAAATTGAGTTTTGATCATATTGGCAAAATCAAAGTATATTTGTGGAAGTTCAGAGCGATTTTTCATAAAATATAACCATGTATAACGAGAAAAATCATCAATAAAAATAACATAGTAACGTGATCCTCCCATGGTAATTGTTGGGGAAGGCCACCAAACATCAGAGTGAATTAAATCAAATGGTGTAGAGGAAATAGAATTACTATTAGAGAAAGGTAATGCTGATTGCTTGGATAATTGGCATGCAAGACAGTCAAATTCATCAGTTGGAGTATATTGTATTTGACCGTGAGAGACCAAAGTTTTGAGACGATCAATGGATGGATGACCGAGGCGATTGTGCCATAGGTGAAGAGACGTTGTGGGAGAGGCAGATGTAGTGAACTCTGATGAGATAAATGATGAGGGAATATGGAGATTGCTGACTTCAAAGAGGCGTCCAACCTTACGGCCTATCCCAAGAGTCTGTCCCGTCTTTGGATCCTGCACACAACAACCAGAGGGTGAGAAATGGACATGAAGACCATAGTCACAGAGTTGTCCAACAGAGACAAGATTAAGAGTTAATTGTGGGATGCAGTAGGTATTTGGGAGAGTAGTGCCGGACATGAAGACCATAGTCATAGGAGATCCATCGGCTGTTTGGATAGTGGGGGTGGAACCAACAGATTGTTTGGTGGAAAAGATTGTGGAATCAGGGGTCATGTGATTGCAGCATGCTGAATCAAAAAACCAAGAATTGTTACCTGATGTGACAGACATGGCAGTAGAATATGAGTTACCCGAATGAGTAAGAACTTGTTTGACAATGTCCTCAATATGAGAGACAGACAATTCTCCTGTGGAAAGTGTTGGCGTGGAGGTATCAAGCACAGTAGCTACTGATTTAGATATGGATCCTCGATATGTATTGGGCTGAGATGAAGAGGATCGATTAGGATTATGAGAGCAGTCTCGTTGAAGATGACCAGGTCCCCTTTTTTGCAGAACTGGCAGATGCGGACTGGGCAATCTAGGAGAATGTGGCCGGTAGTTTTGCAGTAGTTACACCAATTTTTGAAGGAACCAAAGGAAGATCCCCTAGTATTTGGTGTAGCAAAGACAACATCTGTAGGAATTTTTTGTCGAGGTTGAAGTCTTGTTTCTTCTGAAAGAAGTTCAGTGACCGCCTGATCTAATGTAGGCAGAGGATTGCGATGAATAAGTGAAGCACGAACATGTTCAAACTCATCGAGGAGAGCCATGAGAAAGAGAACCAAATGCTGTTGATCTCGATATGCAGTGAATTTGGTAGCACTTTCGAGATCGGTAAACATAGGTTCAGACGAGGCAAGTTGATCCCAGATGAAATACAACTCAGAGAGGAAGTTATTGATGGATTGACTTGGTTTTTGCTTGATTTGGTGAAGAGTGGTTAGGAGCTGGTATTGGTGAGCCAAATCAGAGGTGGTATAGCGTTGTTCCAGAAAAGCCCAAAGAGATTGGGCAGTTGAGAAACGACCAAACTGGAGACTGATGGAGTGAGTGCAAGTGTTGCGAATCCATGTGATGATTTGGTGATTCTTGCTATCCCATTCTTCAAGCTTTTCTGGGTCTGCGGGTTCTTTGTCTTTTGGTTTTGGTTTGGTGATGTCAACGGTTATATAGCGCCATAATCGTCGGCCTTTGAGAAAACTGGTCATGGCTTGGGCCCAAGGGATGTAGTTTGAGCCGTTCATGATAATGACAATGGGTTGAGATGCATCAGGACGATCCATGGTAGGGAAAAAAATGAGAATGTAAAGATAATATGAACAGTGATATTGAGAGTAAGAACAAGATGAAGAGGCAGCGGGTATGATCAATCGGAACAAAGCTCCGATACCATATTAAAGTAAAGAATGAAGATTATTAAAGTAAAGAATGTTTGGAGAAAATGATATGTGTTGTATATATTATTTTACACTGAGGCCTTGGACCCAATATATATACATATAGTGCTAGCGTGATTCTAGGATGTCTTAGACAATTACAGCTAATTGATAAGCCAATAGTATGACTATTATTCAGATAATTGATATCAATCAGTGTTGGCTGTATATCAATAAGTCAACTGATTGATATACAGCTAACAGTGATTGATATACAGCTGACAGCAATTGATATACAGCTAACATCCTTCAACAACAACGGCCATTTCATCCGAAAAACAAGAAGAAAAGCTAACAAGATCAACTAACTTGTTTCGTGAAGACGATGTTGGTACCTTCAAGGATAACTCTTCAGTTGATATTCCAACCCTTTTAGAGAAGGAATTTAAGTTTCTTTTTCTTCCTGCTTCAGACCCTTTAATTGAAAAGCTTGCTCGTCATGTCGGTTACATAGGGCTTCCGCATACTATAGATGCAAGGTAATCTCCTCTGGCATGATCCCAGATATGGGAACTTATTATTTCAAAATATAATTTTCAAATTTCTTAGCAACAACCGATTTTCCTAGGCACAAACTAGTATAGGTTTGTGCTGAGCCCAGGAGGACAAAGTCTTTTGGGATTCGGCCCAAAGCAGGCCAATTGTTGCTCGTGTGGAGGGACGGACTTTTTCAGTCTTTCTATTGTTGTTTCCCAAATAAGTGCGAGATGTTGTACAATTTGACATATACTATGAATCTAATGGTTTTGTTATTTGTTTTGCATGTTTTTAGGATGTTCTACTACTTCTTTCAACCACGAAATAGTAAAGATGATCCTGTTGTGATTTGGTTGACCGGAGGACCAAGAGGCAATAGTGCTATTTCAATATTCAACGGAAATGATCCTTTTCGCATCGAAAAAGATGACTCAGATAACCTCTACTTAAAATGAAATGATTATGGTTGGGATATGGTACTTATCATTCGTGCTATCTAAAAGGCTAAATTAAGTAGACCTTACATAACTTGTTATTAGCTAGCCAAAATAGACTCTGATTGTTAATTTATATTTGATTAAACCAATATTTTTTAGTGGAGCGCAATTTATTACAGTTTAATGGTCAAATTTAAAACAGAATATATGCGGTATATAAATTGTTATATTTATTGATATGTCATTTAATAAGCATGCCTTGCGCTTGTTTATTTCTTTTTAGTGTGTTCTTTTTAAAAAAATCGATAAATAATGTGATGTTCATAATTAGTTATTTAAGCGTGAGAGACATTGAACCTTATTTCTATTGCAAATCCTAAGAGTTTCTATCACTATATCATGACCTCTTTATTATTTTTAATAAGTATATTATAAGTTATTATTTTTTTGATATAGGTATCAAACATTATATATGTTGACCAACCAATCGGAACGGGTTTGAGTTATACTTCTAACAATGAGGATATAAGACATGATCAAACAGATATCAGCAATGATTTGTATGATTTTTTGCAGGTTTAATTCTTCTCTCATCTTATTATTCGTAATTCAATTAATAAAATTGGTAATTGACATTGCCTTATATATTATCCTACAATGATAGGAATTCTTTAAACTATATCCTGATTTTGTTAATAAGGATTTTTTCATAACTGGACAATCTTATGCCGGCCACTATGCTCCTGCTTTGGCTTCTCGAATACAGAAAGGAAATAGAGAAGAAGAGGGAATTCATATAAATCTTAAGGTATTTCTTTGACTTAATAAAAAAAAATTTTATGTTGTTATTTTTTAGATTTGCTTAACGCGATACTTTTGCAGGGATTCGCCGTTGGTAATGGACTCATAGATTTAAAAATTCAATACCCATCAATACCAACTTATGTTTGGCATGAGGGACTAATGACAAACGATCAATACAACCGAATAACGCAATTGTTCAATCCACGATGTGAATCTTTCATAGAAACTGGTCGTGCGTATTATTTTTGACATGCAATAACTTTTTTATTATATATTGTTTGCACATGTTGTATTGCATTTGTTTGGACATTTTGTCTCTGGAGGAGAGAATAGCTTCAAGGATCGATATATTCTTAGCATTTGTTGAAGTAATTAAGAGTAGCTTTATAATAAATGTACTTGATTGATAATTTGTGAATGTTGCTCTGTTGTTAGGAACTGGTAATGACATGGCTTGTTTGAATGCGTATACATTTTGTGAGTTAATATTAGAAGAAACTCTTAAAACCGGAAATTTTGATGTAAGAAATCATAAAACAACCATGTCTTCATGAGTGTGTGTATATATATGTGTGTGTGTGTGTTGTTATAAACATAATTATGAAACTTGAACTTACATGTATTTGTGACATATAGTCCAAAGACATTACAAAGACTCGTGGAGCAAGTAGTGACTACTCAATGCTGACATCGTTTATGAAGAAGCAATCAGTATATGATGCTCTGGGTGTGTCGGATGGATTATTTGTCACGTTGAGTATGCGTGTATATAATGCATTAAAGAGGGATAGGGCAAAAAATCTTG
The DNA here is from genome assembly GCF_013401445.1 of Tripterygium wilfordii. Classification (NCBI taxonomy): domain Eukaryota; kingdom Viridiplantae; phylum Streptophyta; class Magnoliopsida; order Celastrales; family Celastraceae; genus Tripterygium; species Tripterygium wilfordii. Next base: position 3,805,847 of record NC_052232.1, on the reverse strand, counting down.
AAGTGGGCATTCCAGCTCTTCTTAAGGACGATATTAAAGTCCTTATTTATGCGGGAGATAAGGATCTTGTTTGTAACTGGCTTGGTAAACTTCACAGCACAACACAAGTATCGAATTCATAATTTATTTTGTGTTTGCAATGTATATTGGTGTTTTTGTTTGATCAAGGAATTTTCGATGGGTCTTGAATATGGAATGGTATGGCAAACAAAAATTTATAACTTCTAAAGTTGTTACATTTAAAGTTGATGGAAATAATTCAGGATTGATGACTAGCCATGGACCTCTCACTTTCATCAAGGTTTGTGAATGTGTATGTGCATGTGCATCAATGTTAATGGTATCTAATGTAGTCTAATTTTGGCGTTTTGATTCTACATTAGATTTATGAAGCTGGACATAATGTTCCCTGGGATCAACCAAAAATTGCTCTGCACATGATAAAAAGTTGGATGCAGGGAGAATTTTAAGTGATTGTGTCATATTTGGAATTGTAATAGAAATGACCCTCGATTTTACATATTTGGTATTTTTCTAGCTTATGTCATCCAAACACCTAAAATTGAGTTTGTGAATTCCATGTATAATTCGTCTATACCATTAGTTATAAAACCCTAGAGATGCCAAATTGGGTATCCAGACTTGGGGTTCGGACAAACAAAAATTTATCAGAAAATGAGGGAGGTGCCAACTTGGATATCCAGATTTGGGGTTCGGACAAACAAAAATTTATCAAACAATGAAGCAGGTGCCAACTGGGGGTATTTAGACTTGGGGTTTGAATAAACAAAAATTTATCAAAAAATGAAGGCGGTGCCAATTTGGGTATCCAGATTTGGGGTTTGGACAAACAAAAATTTATCAAAAAATGAAGGAGTCATCAGGTGGAAGGACATTAACAATTGAGACTAGCATTAAGGAAGAGAATATGATAATTGAGGGTAAAATTCATACATCACTGTTTTACCCAAAACAAAATCTAAGGTTAGGGTTACAAACATAGAGCTAATCGCCTGTAGTAGCTCTCACCCATCCGTATTTAATTAGGATGAATCTTCTTTTAATTTTTATAATATTTCAAATATATCATTTTTAATTTGAACTCCTAGAAGTCTTTTAACTCATGTAAATTGTAAACATAATGTTTTTTCTATTGGGCTATATTTGAGTTTAGTAATGGGGAAATTCCAAACCGGTATCCCTAAGAGGATTTTTGAACATCTAGGTCCACTCCTAAAATACATGGACACATAAGTACCCCTGGGAATGCCAATTACATCACTACCCGCTATATATCAATTCATGTTACTGTTTGAAATTGTAATATGAAAGAAAAAATCTCAAATTGATACGATCTTAGCGACGGTTCACTACACCACCACCACCGTTAGACTCCCCACACTGAAATGCACAATGCCCAACTAGATTCCGTTCCAAATGACCACCGGAAAGGAAGACCAGAAGTTGGGCCCGTTTTGTTCGCGCAATTAATGTTACTATTTCAAACTATAACATAGACGTATGTTACTGTTTCAAATTGTAACATAGACATATGTTACAGTTTTAGATCTCTACAATTTCAGATCCGAACTCTGTACATCTCAGATTACGATCTCATATCTCATATTATATAGTAGATCTAAAAAGATGAAAAAGAAAAATAATTAAATAAGAAGATGATGGAGAATAAGAAAACGAAGAAGATGATGGTGGAGAAGCGACGGTGGTGGAGGTGTGACGGTGGTGGAGGAGCGACGGTGGAGATAGACGATGGTGGTGGTGGAGGCGGAGGTGGCAGTGGTGAAAATGGAGGGGAGATAGATTTCTTAGATCTAAGTATTCTTACATTTATGACTATTGAAGAAGAAGGGTAAATATGATAATATGAAATTATTAATTTTTTAAAAAAGGCGCCTGTGTGGAAAAGAAATACTCATGTGCAAAAGAGATTTTTCTAGTTTACCTATGTGTCCATAAGTTCTCGCATTTGCTATTTAGTAATCAGTCTGTATCATTGGGCTGATGGACTGAGTGATTTTGTTAGACCTAACATTTGATGGACTAATTAAGTTGTAAAACTGACCCATGCATTATGCTCATTGAGCCCATGAGTCCATGACGTGACTTATTGGGCGTAAAGCAGTTCATGGACGAATTGAGTCGTACAAAGCTCAACGCCGTGGAAGCTTCTCGGTTCTCAGTCTTGAAGTACGTAGTCTGATGTTCAAATTCAGTTTGTTTGTGTTCAATTGCAATCAGCCGCTCTCCCCAGGGCATAATCTGTTTGATATCCATCCTAAAACGCCCATTCACCTAGAATTCCGAAAGAAGATCTGGTCATCTATGCTGGCAAAAGGGTTTTCATTGAATCAGACTTTCTCGATACTGCGCCTCTCCGATCCCCTCGCTGTGTTTGAGTGGCATGAAGCTATCGATTTGGGGATTTTTTTTTTTGCATAAATAGGAAATCGCTGCTAGTCTAACCCGATTGGAAGTGGAAATCGTGGAGAGGAAGCCTCACTGAACCTAAGCGGAGAGGAAGATTCTCAAGGTAATTACTGTATGCTTTACATCATGACCAAGCACTCACAACCTCTTCGATTGATGATTTGATTCAATCTGATTTCATTCGTGTAGAACACAAAAAAGATTGGTTGATTTGTGTACATCATGACCATGGATTGGTTGCTATGCTTTACATTTATGGCTTGGGGTGCATTTGTAAAATGCATTGGGGTACATCATGACCATGGATTTTATGTACTTGTCGTATATTTATAAAAATTTAGAATTTTCAGGGGTTACTCTTAATAAGGGGTGTGCTTCGTTAAAATTGACGTGTGACTAAAACTCCCTGACTATGTATTATATGTTCATTGGGCCCATGGTGTAACTGGTTTAGGTATTAAAGTGTTATGTTCATTGGGCCCATGGCATTACTTATTTTTATTGGGCTTTACCATTCAATGTACTCGAATAGCCGATAATTTATTCTTTGGGCCTTTAAAATTTAGGAGCGCGTAGTCATGCTGATGAGAACCAAGAAAAAACAAAACTATTATTAGTATTTATTTCCAATTAGTATTTGTTTAATATTTATATTCTTGTTGGTATTTGCTTTTAATTAGACTAGCTTAGGAGTTGGGTTTCCGTTAAGGTATAAAGTAGTTTCCTATATAGTTTTGGTCTTCTAGTTTGAGTAGGTTTTGGGTTGTTTTCTTTAGCTATATAAGCCAATAGAGTTGTATTTAATTATTTGAAAAAAAATCAAAGAAATTAAAGAAAATTGAGACTTGTTCTTAAAACTAAAAGTTTACTCTCAACCCAACCTTATTCTTAATTCTATTAAGATAAAGGTTTTCATCATTGATGCTTTCATTGAGAGACTCCTTTGAATGGCAACCGACGAGGAACGAATCGATTTATTGGAGATCTAACCTACAGGCTTTATTCCTGACGATTCAAACCAATATTTCAGACAGTCTTCGAGACATTAAACAATGGTTGGCTCACTTGGAAGAGGTGATCATTGCAAACTTGAAGGGACGACATCGACGTAGGAATGCCCATAGTAAAATCCCTCATCACTTCCATGCTAGTGATTCCCGATCATCATATGATTTCCAAGATGACTCTTCATTGAGAAAAGATGAGATAAGCATTGACGCTACAATTGTCGATATACCCATCAAAAAAGAGGAAGACTAGAACGTAAATTCTATTGATGTGGGAATAGATGAATTATCGATCCCAATATTCAATGACTATCCGGACGAAGGAGATTTGTTGCTGCAAGAAGAGATCAAGGAAGAAATATTGGTGGAAAATCAAACATTATTCAACTAGCAAATCCCAACAATATTATGTTGCTTGCTGAATATGTTGATTTTGTCATTCCCAACTGGTTTAGCAAGGTCAAGAATCTTTCGATCTCTTTGATAATTGAAGTTGAGGGTTCAAAGAAGTATTGGTCGGATACATGTTTCTTCGTATCAATGATGTTATTCTTGACAAAGTTTTTACTATTACTACTCCTCTTTAAAATTTGAGGTCGAGTTTTCTCCAACAAGGGGAGGCTGATGCAGTGGTTAGAAAGCTATTCAAGATGCAGTTTCCTTGTGGACAAGGATAGTCTTGAAGAGGGAGGGAATGATGAGAACCAAGAAAAGATAAAACTATTATTAGTATTTATTTCCAATTAGTATTTGTTTAATATTTATATTCTTATTGGTATTTGTTTTTTTTTTTTTGTTGATAGAAGCTCTTATTTTATTAAGAATGAACTTAAAAGGAGTGCAAACAACACCCAAAGCAAAAAAAGGACAGCTAATAACTGTCACTCAATCGTGCAACAAGAAGACCTTGTCTAGCTGTACCCTGTTTAGCTAGAGCATCAATTACAGAGTTGCACTCTCACCAGACTTGTTTAAAAGTAATTGGAGGTAGATGGCTGGAGAGGTTTACGATGGCATTGAAGTCATAAGCCATCAACCATGGAGTGGAGGAGCCTTTTAAGAGCCAGTTTACTGCATTTGAAGAATCTGATTCTACAATAATACCTTCAATATCATCTATCCCATGATCCACAGAAATTTGAAGAGCAAGACGTATTACTTTTAGCTCTGCAGTGTTGATATCCAAACTATCTGAAGGGCCGGAGAAGATGCACACAAAATTCCCCATATGGTCTCTTAGCACGCCACCTACCCTAGAAAAAGAAACCTGGACAGAAGCATCTCTATTCACTTCCTTGGGTGGAGCAGACCAACCTACAAACAGCCTAGAAGGCTTCTGAATCATAGTTTTGAATTTAAGACCATCAGAGGAGTTCATGATTTCAGGACCACTATATGGTATGTGAATGTTCAAAGCTTTCAACCATTATCCATATCTAATGAAGATCAAATATAACACATTCTCCTATTCTACTTGCTTGTTCTCAAAGATTAGGTTATTCCTTTCTGTCCAAAATGTCCACACAGCAACATAGAACATCAAAAACCAAACTTTTTGTTGTATCTTACCTATATCAAAGTTAGGCCATTGTTCAAACAAATTGCATAAAGTGTTACCCATGCACCACTCTAGCCCCCACCAATTCATGATTCTGTACCATATGTCTCTTGGGCTTTCACAAAGAAGAAAGAGGTGGTCAACAATTTCCTCTTCTTGCTGGCAAAAAGGACAACTAGAGTTAGTTGGAGGGAAGATACCTAGTCTTCATAGTCTCCGTCTTGTGTTGATTCTACCTTGGAGGGCAAGCCATAGAAAAAATTAAACTTTAGGGGGGGACAAACCTTTCCATACCCTAGTAGAAGACAGCTCTAGTAATGGTATGTCCTGGGACTCAGAAGTCGAAGTCAGAGATTTGCTTGAATAATCCCCTTCCACTGTATGCCTCCAAACAATTCTATCCCTCTGTTTTAAGCAAATAACAGCACCTCCAATGAGATTTAGCAACTCATTTTCAAGATCCTCCTCCCATTGAAAAAGGTTCCTTCTCCATGGAATTAACCAAATCCATTTCAACCCATCCCAAAAACCAAAGCTCTCAATAGGGTGATTGTGTAGACATGAGAAACTATAGAGCCTGGGAAAACTTTCTTTCAGAGTAGAGCAACCGACCCAAAGATCCTCCCAAAAATTAACCCTCTTGCTATCACCAACACTAAAAGCCAAACCCTCTTTGACAGCTCTTTCAACATTGCCTCTATTGGGATCCAACAGGTTTTGAATATTTTTTCACAGACAAGATATTTTGATTGAGTTACTAGGACTCTGGATGAGGTCAGGCAGATTGTATTTCTCCTGTATCAAAGATTTCCACATGACTTTAGTGCCTTCTTAACATTTGTTAAATCTCCAAATCCACTTGAACAATAGTGCCTTGTTTTTGTCCAAAATAGAACCAATACCAGTACCACCACTTTGCTTCTACTTTATAGTTTGACTCCAGTTTATGCAATGCAACCTTCGATTATTTTATGAACTCCCCCATAAAAAATCTCTTTGAAGCTTTTCTATTTTTCTAGCCACACCTATGGGAATTCTAAAGAGGGACATAAAATAGACCGAGAGGCTTGACAAAATAGTTTTGATTAATGACAACCTAACCCCAATTGACAACTGCTTTGCTTTCCATTGAGATAATCTGGACTGCACTTTTGTGACCATTGGATCCCATAAACCAGCCTTCTTCATATTCCACCCAAGAGGCATCCCTGGATAATTAAAGGGCAAGGAATCAACCTTATATTTCAAGAGACCAGTCATCTCCTTAACTTCCTCCATTGCAATGCCAATGCCCATCATAGAAGATTTGTGAATGTTCACCCTTAAGCCTGAAATGAGCTCAAAGCATCTACGGATTCTCTTCACGTTCATGAGACTAGAAGAGCTTGCTTTACTGAAAAGTAACGTGTCATCTGCATATTGCAAGTGGGTGATCGAAGTTCCATTCGATTTAACATCTAAACCTTCTATCAGACCCAATTGGCTTGCCTTACTAATTAATTGGTGGAGCCCCTTAGCCGCCATAATGAATAAGAAAGGTGAAAGAGGGTCTCCCTGCCTATTACCCCTTTGCAAAGCTATCTCCTCAGTAGGGGAACCAATGAGTAGAACAGAAACCTTGGCAGATTGGATACATTCTTTCATCCAATTTCCCCACTTGTTACCGAAAGCCATAGTATCAATAATTCTCTCCCAACAACTCCATTGAATAGAGTCAAAAGCTTTTTCAAAGTCAATCTTCAGAACATAACCCTTCTGACCCCTCTTCTTTGTGGAGTCAACCACTTCATTAGCTATCAAAACAGAATCCATTATCTGTCTATCTTTCACAAAACTAGATATCTGATCATTAATCAACGAGCTCAACACACCTCTCAATCTAGTGGACAAAGTCTTAGCAATAATCTTGTAGAGACTACTGATGAGACTTATGGGTCGGTAATCAGAGAGTCTATCTGAGCCCGTCACCTTTGGCACCAAGGTAATAAAAGATGAACTGATCCCCTTAGGAAGAATTTCAGTCTTGTGAAACCTGTCCATCATTTTTATCACATCTCTAGAGACTGTTTCCCAAGCATTCTTGTAGAAACCAAAGTTGAAACTTGTTTTTAATTAGACTAGCTTAGGAGTTGGGTTTCCGTTACGGTATAAAGTACTTTCTATAGAGTTTTGGTCTTCTACTTTGAGTAGGTTTTGGATTGTTTGCTTTGGCTATATAAGCTGGTAGAGTTGTACTTATTTGAAAAAAGATCAAAGAAATTAAACAAAAATCGAGATTTGTTCTCAAAATTGAAAGTTTACTCTCAACTCAACCTTGTTCTTAATTCTATTAAGATGAAGGTTTTCATCACATGCATTCAACATTCAACTACAGCCACCTTCTAGTTAAGATCATCATCGACATTGGCCACCATGCAAGTAGTAACCTTGGATTCTGTTTATCGTCTTCTGTGCTGGACAAGAGACGTCATAATACTGGTTGCTTCTGATACTCACGTTCCATCAAGCGCGCCAAAAATATGTTGGTTATCTTCTACGCTGGACAAGAGATCTCACAATACTGTCTGTTGGGAACAGGAGTTTTGTTGGATTTGTAGGTGTGCCAAGGCTTGTTGTCAGCCCAAAGGATTTGATTGGATGATTTGTAGGATTCTGCACCAAATCTGACCTCTGTACCAAATGGACTATGTGCGCTGATAGTAATTTTCGATCACTCAAAATAACAAAACAAAAATCCCAAATTAAAATACTTGCAATCGCACAAGACCATAGTAGAATAGGTTATGCAAGAAGGAGGTCAAACCACAAGGATTGGACAAACAATACGATTAACTAACGTACCATACTTAGCAAAAATAATAATTATTGAGAGATGGTTGATTGTAGATAGCAAGCAATGAAATTAATGCAACAAAGAAAAGAAAACACAAACTTGTTGATTTTGGTTGAGAAAGTAAATTTATGAAAACACCTAGGACAATGAATCCATCTTAATAATCCTATCTAGTTGTTGATTACCTCACCTTTCCACTAAGACATGAATTACCTATGGTATCTAGGCTAATTCGTTTATCTTAACATGCAATTTGGTTATGGTATCCAACTCAAATATGATCATGCAAGATGTCCTTAAGTTCAAGAATTCATTAACATGCCATGTAAACCCTTGGAGTATGGTATCTGCCCTAGGTGTTCCCAATTCCTAATCACAAGAAACTGGTCGCAAACCCCGTATGGCATCTAAGTGAGCTTGCATCAAATTATTTAATTGAGAACTTAGTTGGTGGCCAATCATCCAAGCAATCAAACAAGTATATAGCACGGTGATTAAAAATTCAACATCAAAAGAGCAATTAAAGATAAGAGCAACAAACAAACTAGAGAATCATATTAAGATTTCATCACACCCTATCAAAAGTGTTTAGTTACACATAGTCATGAATGAAAACCACAAGAAATATTGGAGAACACCCTAGAAAATTCGGCTGAGTGTCCGAGTGTCTGAATGTGTGTGAGAATTTCTGAAGTCCTCCTTAAAATAGCCTCTTTTAAAATCCTAAACTTCCTCTAAAACAAATACTATGCCCTCAAAGAAACCCACGGCTACAAAGGTTTCCTAAACAATAAAGACAATAGAAGGAAACTTTGACTCCTAAGTTAACTTGAAAGCTGGGCTGCTGTATCTTTTATGGATTCTGATCACATTCCAATCTTAAGAAAAATCCTGAAAAATATGTAAATTAAAACTTAATGTCCTAGCTTTCCTAGACTATCTCGTACGTCTCTCATAAAATTTTGTGGAATCTTCTAAACTCACTTCTTCACAGGTAGCGCAGTTCTACCAAAATCACATTTCAGGTCAAATTTTCTTCAAATTTGGGTTAATTGGCTTCACCTAAAATTCTCAAAATATTCTCCAATATTTTTCAAGGTCTCAGCTTTATTTGTCAACTGACGGTTCTTCAAAATACTCAAAATCGACCATTTCCCATCAAAAACCATCCAAGTGCTCGATAAAACTGATAATGAGGAAAACAAAGTAATAAGTCCTTTTTAAAGCCAATCCTCCACCAAAAACCAAGTTTAGAGAGTACTAAAATGAGAGAATATATGGACTTATCAAATACCCCCGAACCTAGTTTTTGCTAGTCCTTGAGCAAAGAAAGAAATCAAACAAAATAAAACAAATTAAAATACCTAACTCACTTTCGTAGGAATCACGATTGCGTTCAGTGTATGCTACAAGCCTTTAAACCCCTTGGTGTCCCTAGTGAATAGTCTCGTGAGGGTTAATCAAAACGATACCCACAAACATTTATTTACACAAATCATTATAAAGTCATCATCCAAAAGCAGCAACAAAAGAGAATTTAGAGATGTATTCACACAAATTAGTTCAAGCATTTGATATCCGCAATTCACATCTTCAGCCACTTCAACCAAGTTCTCACACTATCTACTCCATTAGTATTGTATTTTGTCCATGAATCCCACATGAATGTTTGACTTTCAATTGATCATGACACATGTATTGCAGTATCACAAGAATCATTGGAACCATTAAATGAAATACCAAGGCATATTTGTTTTTTGTTTTTCACTTTCTTTTTCAGATTCTTTTCTTTTTTTCGCTTGACTTGTGCAATGCTAAGCCTCCAAGCCTCATTAAGCTTTCTGATTGACCTATTTAATGAGCTTTCAACCAATAACTCCCAACCAGTTGGGCTAGGGCATTAGGTGTAGAGACACCCCTATGAGTTTAATGACTCGAGTCAAAACGGCTACGAGGCTTTGCTAGTCATGCAAGTATTCATCTTGATCTCTCTATCTTGTTACGCGAAACTCACTGCTTGCTAAGCAAGAGGCCCAATTACTCAGGAGAGAAAACCAAAGACAAACACACCATTATTTTGCATATGCTTATTGATTTTTTTTTCCTTTCTTTCTTTCTCCTTTTTTTTATTTCATGCCATAGTATCTAACTCAACAAATTCCAATTCTTCTTAAAACACCAACAACATTCATGATTAATCTCAAATGGCATACCCCACAAACATGTGTAATGTGTAAGTGTAATTATTTTTAACTAAAAAGAGTAGATGAAACAAGACTTTAGTTTAAAGAAACCTACACGAGAATGCGTATTCTTAAGTCAAATTCAACTGTGTGATAACAAAACTAAATTACTTCATATGTACTTGCAAAAAAGATGACACATGACAATAAACTTTTTTTTTGAAAATTTTCGTCATGCATGATGTATCCTACTTAAATTGTGCATTGTCCTCAATGCAATTGATCACAACAAAATCACAATAACAAGGGAAGGAAAAGATACAACCTGATATTGAGGGTCTTTGGACAAGTTTCCCGTTCAAGTCATCCCAGTCGAAAATGTTTAGCTCGAGCTAAATCTGCAGCCGTCTTAACGAACCATCAAGTGGAAATTTTGTAGCTCGAGCTAATTTTAGCCCTCTCCAATAGACCTTATAGGAAACAAAAATCAAAATATCAGGATTTATATTAGGCACCAAGAAAAATAATTAAAATAAGAAAATTTAAAATGAAATGGAGCTTGGGTTGCCTCCCAAGAAGCGCTTTATTTAACGTCTAAGCAAGACGTAGAGCAATGCATTCATTCAAGTGATGGACTTGGTAGCATCATAGCCAACTTCAAGATATGGTTTAAGGCGGTGTTCGTCAACCGTAAACTCTTTGTACCTTTCCAAGGTTTGACTATCAACAGCTCCATGGGGTAGACTTGAGCAACTCGAAAAGTAGCATGCCTTCTTGAGATGAGAGAGTTTAAGATACACCAGTTGTGCCTCCATCGTCACAAGAGGAAAGTGACCAATTAATTCCTCCTAGTGCACCTCCTTTACCCTTTCCACAAGTGTTCCATAAACAAAAGAAAGAGAGATACATGCTGGGCATTATGGAATTGTTCAAGAAAGTTCACATAAACATTGCGCTATTGGATGCAATTAAACAAGTTCCTCAAGGATATTTGCACTAATAAAAGGAAGTTTGAGGAGCATGAGAGGGTGATGCTAAACGAAGAGTATAGTGCTATTCTACTTAATAAATTGCCACCAAAATTGAAAGATCCAGGGAGTTTTATAATCCCTTATGTTATTGGCAATTTACAATTTGAAAATGCTTTGATTGATTTGGGTGCTAGTGTTAACTTAATGCCTTTATTTGTTTTTCAACAACTAGGTGTTGGAGAGATGCAACCGACATCAATAAGCTTACAGGTTGCGGATCGGTTAGTCAAATTTCCATTTGGAATTATTGAAGACATCTTAGTGAAAGTGGATCGTTTCGTACTTCTGGTTGATTTTATTATACTTGATATGGAAGAATGTCGAGACGTTTCCATCATTATGAGTCGTCCATTCTTGGCAACCGTTGGCGGATATGAAGGAGTGTAATCGGCTGGACATTATTTAGTAGCATGTACACACCAATTTTGATTCCCAAGTAGGGGGTCATCATTTGGCCCACGAGCTTAGGCCTAGACCGAAATTAGATTAGGCCTGGGCAGCCTGGCCCAATGCCTCGGACCGGCCTGGGCTTTATTTCTAGGGTCGGGCCCAGCCCAAAGCCCGACACCTCTGGCCAATTTTGTCCCTGCCTGAGCCCTAAACATAAGGGTCTAATGTAAGGGTGTAAAATAAGGATTACATTTTAATGGTGTGGATGAATGAGATGAAAACAGTGGTCCACTACTTTGGGTCCCACATGTTTCAAATCAATGGTGTAAACATAGACTCTTATTTTACACCCTTACATTAGACCCTTATGTGATAATTCCTCTATATATATGTGTGTAGACAGTGTATATGCACACAGATATATATATATATATATATATATGTATCTGTGTGCATATATATGTATATATATTTGTGGATATATATATAGATCTATCTATGTGGTGTGTCTACTGCATGTGTATATATATATAAAAAAAATAAAAAAACTCAAATAGTCAAAAAAATATTAAATAATCAAAGTCGGTCCGGACCCGGTCCAAAGGCCCGAAGCCCTAGGCCCGAACCTTAGGGCTCGGGCCGGGCCGGGCCGGGCCTCATTTTGAAGGCTTGGCCCAGCCCAAAGCTTGATTCTCAAAATCGGGGTCGGGCTTGGGCCGGGCCGTGCCGGCCCGATGTCGACCCCTATTCCCAAGTCAATAATGATGAGATAAAAACCAGCCTAGAGCATTCAGAATTAATACAAGCTATTAGTGATGATGTTTTAGACAACGTAGCTATGTTGAATTCTACCCCAACTCAACCACTAAGATGGCGACAAGCTACTAAACTTTTGGGGCCACCCAATCGACGAGTTTTGCCCTCCGTACAGCAAGCTCCTAAACTAAAACTTAAATCGCTTCCCACTCATGATATCCAATTCGATGAGCGGAATGGCGCCTTTGACTATATTGGCTTTTGTCAACCCCATGGCTTGGAGGGTCAACATGAATAAGAAATTCGCCGAATAAGAAATTCGCCGAACTACCATCGTCGACCATGAGTAGCCTGGTCATCTCATCGTCTGTAAAGCTGTTGACCTGCCTTGTGAATTGAACCATCGACTTTTCTGACCAAACTCTAGAATTAACAGTCTATTTTGCATTCTTCTTTGAGGATGAATGTGTGATGCCACTGATTTCAGATCCCCCAATTATTACATGGATTGTCTTCTGTAGAGGGGGCGGTCCACGCTCCTCTTCTCGCTTTTCTACTTGAGCCATCGTCGCTTTTCCCTTTTTGGACAATAAATCCCGGAGATAACCCTTCTTCAGTAATTGATTCATCTCTTTCTTGAGTGTAAAACAATCTTCAGTGGTATGCCCATTATCATTATGAAATTCACACCATTTGGTAGTGTCCCTTTGATCGATCGATTTGCAAATTTTATTAGGCCATCGGACAGCATCCCCGATTTTCTTTAACACGGATAAGACTTCGCCTGGAGGTATCACCAAATTATATTCAGGTGATCGAGGCTTCTTTTTCAGATCCATTGGTTTAGGATCTTTGTGATTATAACGAGAAACATTTGAACTTGACTGCTTTTATTTGGTTTTCTTTGGTTGTTTTGAGGACTGATCTGGGAGTCTTCCTTCATCTTCTTCCCATTTGATTTGAACACTTGCTCTTGCTCGAACTTCCTGAAAGGTCTTACATGGATATCGAGTGAGTTTTCCATATAATTTACTTCAAGGAAGAAGTGCCATGCGAAAAGCATTAATAGCAATCTCATCTAGACAGCATGGAATTTTGAGCTTTTCTTTGTTGAACCTGGCTAAGAATGCTCGTAAGGATTCTCTTGGCTTTTGTCGTAGTCGATATAAATCATCTGAAGTTGGGATTATTTTTCTACTTCTTGTAAATTGCTCTACAAAGGCATCGGCTAACTGCGTGAATGAAGCAATTTGTCCTTCGGGAAGCCCAAGGTACCACTTAAATGGTGGCTCAACCAATGTTGAACTAAATCCACGGCACAGGCATGCTTCATGTTTACTGACAGGGTATGACACCAGAGTTACCCGCTGACTATATTGATCCACGTGGTCTTCTGGATCAGTGGTCCCATCATAAGGTTTGAGGTGTGGGATGATGAACTTCTTTGGCAGTTCTTCCATAGCAATAGCATGAACGAATGGAGACTTGAGGAAAGTGTGATTTTTCTTCAAGGGTGGTGGCATGCCTGGGATTCAGAAAAATACAAATTCCATCTCCTCTAATTTTTTTTATCCACGCTTTGTTGAGTTGCTATTCCTGTTAATGTGATGGCTACATTTCACTATGCATTAACCACTGGGATAGTGACGAAGTTGGCACAAGGAACAAAGGTGCCATGGATTGTGTCGTTTGCCTTAAGAACTGGGTTGAGGTTTATGCTAATGAAGACCCAGTCTGAGGTACAAATCCTAGCAAAGGAGAACTGACACCAGGATCTTCGGTTGGACAGATGTACTTGGTATGGTACTGGTAACATGAGAATTCGACAATTGGTCCACACGTTCGAGCAGCAAGTGGTTCTTTGCACGAACATTTGAATTCTCTTGTTCAAGTTGTTGGATTTTTATGGCTTGAGCATCTTTGAAAGCGTTGAATTCCCTCTTGTTCTCTTCGAGGCGTTGGATCAAAGCTCTCATCTTTTCATTCATAACATCATTCTATGAATTTTCTGGACTTGCCATTTCAATTTGATTATCTCTCCCCTATCTGGTGCGCCAAATTATTGATGTAATAATTCAACAACCGAATTGTTTGTGGGTAATTTGGAGAAAGTAAAATAAGACAAAAAGGTTTACGTGGTTCGGCGTTGAGCTTAGGTCCACAATCCAGAACTATAGGATGTTCTTATTATTTTGTCGTGGTTACAAAGTGTACATGTGACATGAAGTTTGATGTATTCACCACATTATCAGTATATAATATTTTGATTTTAGCTTCAAACTGTCGTTCAGCAATCCTTTGAAACTGCAGAAAGACAGAATGTACATCATATTTGTAGAAAAGCTGAAAGATCCATGTGTATCTTGTGTGGTGATCAACAAATAGAACATAGTATTTATGACCATAGATAGAAGCAATGGGTGCTGGTCCCCATACATCCAAATAAATAACATCCAGTGGTCCTTTACTAATAACAATTGAGGTTTGAAAAGAAATCCTATGACTTTTATTGATGTCACAAAAGTTACATGTAGATTGTGGAGATGAGCAAATAGAAGGTAAATTCACAGAATGCAATAAGTGAGACAAAAGAATAGAATGGGGATGTCCCAATCTTTGATGCCAGATATTGACACTAAGCTTTTAAGCGACAAAGACAGTCTTGGCATGTCCTAGGTTGAATTGGTATACTCCATCAACGCATTGTCCTTGAGCTAGCAAAACTCCTGACTTCAAATCCTTGACCACAAAATATTCAGGGTGAAACTCAATAAAACATTGTTAGACTTAGTAAATTGATGCACAGATAAAAGATTTCTTTTCATATGTGGAACACAAAGTGTTTGTGCAAGTGTAAATGTAGTAGTAGGTGTGTGTAGGTGACATGTCCCTTTGTGAGTAACTTCAGAAGTCATGTGATGGCTGGCTCCAAAGTCTACCAACCAAGGCTGCATATGTGGTGATTGAGAGTTGGTGTAGCTTGAGGCATAGTTGGCAGTGGGCATGTGTTTAGACACAAAGCCTTTGAGTTTTCTACAAGTACGGGCTGTGTGTCCAGGCTTCTCGCAAATCTGGCAAAAGACCCTTGGTCGTTGCCTATTTCCACTATTTTCATTGTTGTATGATTGATATCCTTGAGGCCGAAAGCCTGAACTTTGAGATTGTGGAGAGAAGTTGGACTAATTGTGACTTCCATTTGAGCTGTTTGTCCATTTCCAGGATGCCTCCATTGGTTGTTCCTTGGCTTTTGTGCATAGTTGGTAGTTGCCAACAACTGGGACTGAGACTGGTCTAGTTTCTTTTGATATACTTCTTGAGCAAGAAGCAAAGTTCGAAGAGCTTCATAAGGGATGGGGTTCTCTCTTCCATTGACAGATTCTACAGTTCTCTTGTAGTCAGCTCCTAGACCATTCAAGATGAAGATGACAATATCTTCTTCATCTACTGGATGACCAGCGAGAGCAAGTTCATCAGAGACTTGCTTAACCCCATTAAGATATTCTTCTATTGACTTGTCTCCTCTTTGCACATTGACAAGTTGTTGTTTTAATTGGACAACTCTGGACCGTGATTTGTTAGCATAAAGACTATGAAATTTGTCCCATACCTCCTTGCTGGAAGTTACATCACCAAGGAGAGGAGCAACTGATTCATGAAGTGAAGCCACCATGGCATTAAGAAGCTGACTATCTTGACACATCCAGTGATTTTTGTTGGCAGAGTCAGATTCATGTGGACAGGGTAAGCTTCCATCCACGTAACCCAGTAGTTTATATCCTCTGAATACTGAGACTAGTTGCAAATGCCACACTGTAAAATTTGTGGTTTTGAGTTTGATAACCAGCTGAGATTGTGCATTGATAGCTATGGGTTGTTTGTTGTTCATGGTGGTCACAATAGTGAGGTCATCTCCTTGGTTTCCAGTGGAACCAAAAGTCATGGAGGAAAGTGATGTAATTTTTGAAAAAGAAGGATTGGAAGATAGTTTCTACTATGATACCATAAAGGAATTGGTATTTCCTATTTTCATTCAATTGAGCAACTTGACTTACAACCTAAGCTAAGAGGAATTATATACACTAAAGTAATATAGTCGTTGAGTAACGGGAGCCTACTAGTACAATAAAGTTGTGCTAGAGATAAAGACTGATTTACAATAAAGCTAAACTATACAGGTGTAGCTGTACTATACAGTGTGGCAGTATACACAAATGTAGCTTATGAGTCTACAACAAGATAAGGTGCTCACATGACTGAAAATGTAGTTGTGTTATCTCTTTTACCCATGCCGAGATGCAATCAAAATAATAATAATAAAATTATTAGAAAATGTGAGAGTCCACCCGAAGAAAGTAACTAAAATGTGGTGTCAATGGGGGCACGGTTAAATAGCATGGGTGCTCCCGAAAAATTTTTTTGGGTTATTTATTTATATAACATTAAGATAATCATTAGTAATAATATCAAATAATAAATTACATATTTATTTATCACAATTGTAAAATAGGATTCTTGAGAATAATTGAAAACTCTCTTTTATAATGTTGTAATTGTGAGTTGGGCTGCCAGGTTGGACTATAAATTAATAACAAGTCAATGATAAATTAAAGTCTTGAAGAGGGGATTTTGTATGTAAGATTGGCCGAGCCACTCGGCATTTGTCGAGGACAACGGGGGCTTAAAATAAAACATAGGGGGCCTAATACATTTTTCCTTAACTAGCTACCAATGCCACTACATGTTCTATACAATTTCACTGGGGGCCCATGCCCCGAGTGCCAACATACTGCAGCCGCTTCTGTATATATATATAACCCACATACAGCTATTGGAGGTTGAATTCTTAGTTTATCGAATTGGTGTAATTGATATGGTAATTTTGGGTGCATGCTTAATTTGGTTCAGCATGTTGAGGTTCCAATTCCCACACCCAAGAATGATGAGGTTCTGATTAAGCTGGAAGCGACTTCTTTGAATCCATTTGATTTGAATATCCAGAAGGGCAAGCCAAGGCCTTTTTTGCCTAAGAAATTCCCTTTTATACCAGGTATTTAATTATAATTTAATTTGTTTTTCTTTTAGTTAAATATTTTCCACTAAATAAGACTTGACATATATATTTTACTGAAACAGCTTCCGATGTAGCTGGAGAAGTTGTTGATTTAGGACCAGGAGTCAAAAATTTCAAAGCCGGTGACAAAGTGGTTGCTCTTCTAAGCGTCGCTGTAAGTGTTTTTCTACTTTTGTTCCTTTCCTTTTTTTTAGTTGTGTTACATGCAGCCTTTCTAAGACTCCGTACAACGTTTGGTACTTAAAATGATTCCAAAAGACAATTTTTATTCGAAACTGGACAAAAACATGAAAAGATCCGTCCTGTTAAAACTGTTACTGTTTTGTAGTTCAATCTCTCTTGTGCATCCTATCCTATATATGTTATGATGACAGAATGGAGGTGGGCTAGCAGAGTATGCTGTAGCCAAGGAAAGCATGACAGTTGCAAGGCCGCCGGAAGTTTCAGCAGCTGAGGGTGCTGGATTACCCATTGCAGGTCTCACAGCTCACATGGCTCTTACACAGTCTGCGGGTATCAAGCTCGATCGAAGTGGGGAGCGGGCGAACATTCTTGTTACTGCCGCCTCAGGCGGTGTGGGTCAGTACGCTGTGCAACTGGCGAAGCTTGCAAACGCAAACATAACAGCCACTTGTGGAGCCCGTAACATTGAGCTGGTGAAGAGGTTAGGGGCCGATGAGGTTCTCGATTACAAAACCCCAGACGGGGCTGCCCTCAAGAGCCCGTCTGGTAAGAAATATGATGCAGTTATTCACTGCGCAACAGGCATTCCTTGGTCCACTTTTGAGCCTAATTTGAGCGCAAATGGAAAAGTAGTGGACCTTACTCCTGGCCCTAGGGCCATGTTGACTTGTGCCATCAAGAAACTTACACTCTCTAAGAAGCAGCTGCTGCCGCTGCTTCTAGTTCCTAACAGTGAGAGCAAGAGTATTCTAAGTTACCTTGTTAATTTGGTCAAGGAAGGAAAGTTGACGACGGTGATCGACTCAAAACATCCTCTGAGCAAGGCTGAAGATGCTTGGGCAAAGAGTATCAGTGGACATGCCACTGGAAAGATTATTGTCGAGCCATAGTTAACCAACGGCAAAAGAGAGAATGAATGGAACTGAACTTAACATACTCAAAGCCAACAAGGCTGAAGATTCATCATGTATTTAATTTTACAATGTGCACCTTTGAGCTCCTTACATGTCAAAAAAATTTGGGATCTATATCATGCTAATTAGTTTTTACACTCAACTATTTTCAGATGTCCTCTCTCTTTCTCTCTCTCTCTCTCTTCCCCCCATAAGGGGATGCTCAGTTTTACTCAATCCCTGAGAAATGTATACGAAATGGAAAAAAATTCAAAGCTTTCACATGATGAAATTTATGACTCACAGTGAAGAGCTGCTTCGAGCGCAAAGAAATCAATCTTGGAACCTCTTTCACTGTAAAATACACGTCTCGTAATTGTTACATAGAAGTAACCTTCACACATGTAGTAGCAATCAGTCTCGGATTTCTTCATAAAATAAGATATAAGCCTCACAGCGAAGAACTTGTTCCAGGGAAACCTCTCGCACATGGGCATCATTCGCATGGTACCATACATAACCTCCATTACTCTCTTTCTCCTTTCCTCTGCTCCTATCTCCTCGGACATATGCGACATAATGACCACCTCTCATAGTTCCCTGATGCTCCACTACACCAACTAAACTGTACACATGCTTCTCTTTGCATCCACTCCTGCCATGAGTCGAAATTCCAAAAGAAAAAAAAATGAAGTCATGCAAAAAACACCGGAGGTAGTAAAGTTTTACAGTTTTGACATATAGTCCATCGCTAAAACGGTTAAAAGTGTAGCAAACGTTTATTTAAGTAGTCAAAGCAACCTGCTTATGTAACATCAAGATCCAAGCCATAAATTTCACAGAGCACAACTTGACAGTTGACATTCATTATTGAAAGATCTCGTAACATGTGAAGGCCCTTTGATAAAATTTTGGTAAATAATTTGCTTGCCACCTAACGTGTATGGTTACAATATGAACCTAGCAATGTCATCAATCCCCCATATTCAGCTTGTGAACAGTGTCCCTAGGCTTTTCCCAAAACAAAATAATCGTAAAGAGTCAGACCTACAAAAACAGCTACTATGTTTGATACGTCTAATGGGATGCAGACTACGAAATAAATAATCAACAAGGAAAGGTTTAAAAAGAAAAGAGTGCTCAATATAAATTAGATTACACTATGTAAGAGTAGGAGTCAAATCATTTAAGCCACAAGCTCAAGGGTAAACAACTAATCTATGTATTTTCACAGCTGATCAAATATTAAGAAAACTAAACAAACATGAAGAGGCAACATGATGCTTCAGCTGTTCAGCATTCTCAGGAATACAGAATAATTTTTTTTTTTTGAGCCTTCAGCATCAGATATGGATTGAATAACTGTGTCAATTCTTTAAAAAATGGCACTTGTGTCAGCTATTCATAAGAGCATACCATACAGTAATATGGAAAAAATCGACCCATAACAATAGTTAATTATATACAGGTTCCATCATTAGAATAGATGGTAGTTAGGGTTTTTGAGAAATTCATGATAAAAAAGAATCAGATCCTGATGGATGTTTGCTAGCTGTTAAGATGCTGCAAACAGTAAATTGAGGACACTATTATCTCTCTCTCTACTAAGTAAGCTTTTACAATGGAGAGGAAGTATTTGAACCCCTAACCTCAAAGACGGGGGGGATGGGGTTCACCAGCTTGGCTGGGGCAGCACCCCTAAAAATAAAATAACCAAAAACCAGTAAGCGCTGTCTCTCTCTCTCTCTCTCTCTCTCTCTCTCTATATATATATATATATATATATATATATGCTAATTAAATAAGGGGCAAGCGTTTTGAAGATTTAATTCTTTTATTCTTTTGGGGTTGATAATATTGGTTTCCACTTTCCAGTTGAAAACAAATTGATGCAGTTAAGGTCCAAGACGCACACACAGGTGTCCCATGACATCATACCAGTGACTCTGTAATTTGACGCCAATGATTAAGATGCAATAAACAATCCTAAAAGAGGGCACTGCAGCTTCCAGATTTCTCAAAAACCGCTTCCCGTTTTAATAACTATTAAAGAACACTTCTAACTGCACATTTGGACACTTAAGTAGGGAATTGATAGATTAAAAGTTACAGCTCTTATAAGACAAAAGACTTGGCAATACAGAGAGGGAGGAGGGGGGAGAGAGAGAGAGAGAGAGAGAGAAAGAGAGAGAGATGCAACAACTATATCACAAAATATCACTAATGTAATGCCTAACACCCAACAACTATAAATTCCAAAATACTCATGCTTCTTTGTATTGCGCTAACAAACAAGGTCAACATTTTAATTATTCGAATTCGAAGAAACAGAAAAGTGCAACCATACAAAGAATGAGATTCTATTGGCTTCCAAAAAGACCCACATGAGAATTAGCCCTCAGTTTTAAGTAATTTGGTGTTAAGCATTGAACTTATGTTAGACAATAGCATAAGTTTACTGGTGCCATATTCTACCAAGCTCATTGAAAAACTTATTTTGAGATCAACGCTTGCTAGGTGCAACTAAACATTCGAAAATGTAGTCAGGGGATTGATCTAAGGTTTTAGGCTAGACATAATTAACAGAATAATAATCCAGCACACAGATAAAAAAGAATCTTGAAGTTTCTTGCAAAGAGGAGTAGATTTGCACTAAAAGCAAGAGTACATCCAATGTTCTAAGAGAATCGTCAAAATCCCAGATCCAAAAGTTCATTTTATCGTATTGGTAAGGAGCAGATCCATTACTGGTATTATCATAAAGATCATTAAAAACTCAGCAAAAGAAGTGTTAAAACAGGCCAAGACAACAAAAAGCTCCATATTTTCTCAAGATCATTAATCCCACACCATCCCCAATATTCATTACGACTATTTAATGCTGCTATCAGCCAATAACAGAAACAAGCGCGCGCGCGCACACAGAGGGGAGGAAGGGAACGAGCGAGGGAGAGGGGGGAGTGGGCGAGGGAGTGAGTCGCGCTTGAGAATGGGAGGGAGTCGCGCTCGCGAGCGGGAGCAGGAGCGGGAGCGGAGCGGAGCGGAGGGGGAGGGGGAGGGGGAGGTAGGGAGAGAGAGAGTCCTATACATTTGACATTCCATATCAAGAAATGAGCAATTTTGAAGTTATGACCAAAGCTCCCCAAATTTTACATTCCGCTACAGGAAGTACAATGAGTAAGGATAAGAACACTGATGTGGGCACAGTAATATAACTTATTTGTAATTTGTAATAAAAATACATTTTGAATGTCAAGATGTAGATTATTTTGGTCCATATTAAATTGGAAATTTACACATGAGAGAACTCTAGGCTTGTTCGATTCAAAATGTTCCATAACTATTTTTTGTGTTTTCTTTCTGTAGGAGGACTGTAAACACTCACTGGCCCCTATTCCCTTTGTCATTTCTTATATACTTTGGCAATGTTTAGAAGACTGCAGGGGGTTGAACAGGGTAAGCTACAGTAAAACTTAGATATCATCATTGATGTGCTTAAGCCGTGTTAGTTGAGGTGTAGTGCTTTGGTATATTTAAGTTGTCTCAAAAGTAGTGTATTTTGCTCCTTCAATGCAGTAGAATGAAGATTAAGATTAATCTGAGTACTAAACAGAATAGGTATTAGTTTGGTAATGGTTGGAGCAGCAAACTCGGATTCGGCAAGAATCTCATTTTTTGGTAGTACGAAGGGGGAATTGGCCCAAAAATTGGGTTTAGACAGTCAGGCACCAGCCTATTCTCTGTCCTGTGCTATGAAGCATTATACATCATCACTCGAGCGCATGATGTAACTAGAAAATAGCACGAAAAGAGGGATAAGTATAGAGACCAGATTGGATGGATCACTGCACAATGTACACCTCACTCTTTCATTTTCTCATTCATTAACTATGTCCTGTAACTTTTGGGCATTAACTAAGTCCTAGGACTCAAACACTGAAATTAAGATAATTGATGTTGTTAGTAAAGCATTCGCCACTACTTTTGGTACTAGAAAGCAATTATACTATATGTCTAAAGCATCTAAATGTTAAACATGTGGTCCAACAAAAGTCAACACCACGAAATAGAATATGATGCAAACAAAGAGTAAATAATAAAGAAAAATCACTTTTAACTAATTTAAAATGCTTAAATTGATTCAAGAAAATTTAAGATAAAAAAGAAAAAAAATGTTGACTTAAGAGAAAAAATGTTTAAATAGAACGAAACAAAGTCAAAATACGCAATCTGACAATAAATTTTAATAATTCATGGATAGCTCCAAAAGAAGGTTGAAAAGGTACCTGGAATCCATATATGCTCCTAAATCAATGGTTTCTCTAAAGCTTACATGGCCATTCAGTTTACTCAAACGACCACGAGCATCCTGGCTGAACCTCTTCAGATGAACAGTCAGAACATGAGGAGCCTTATTGATGAGGACCCTCTTAGTTGCATCCCTCTTCACCTTCACACTTTTGGAGTTAATATCCTTGTTTTCACTTCCATTTGTTTGACGGTGTTCAACCAACAATTGAGCACCAGTCTGCCGAGTTTTTGAATATCCAGTATTATTGAGTCCATCACAAGAAGTAATTGGTGGAGAACTAGAACTTTCCTGATTGAAGGACTTACAGGAACCTAAAGTATGCGACTGTTCCTGTTGTGGTTCTTTCATCTTATCTCTCCCTTCTACACATTGAGAAACCACCAGATTCAACTCTCCATTATTTCCATTTTCAATACTTATGAAATTCTGGTTCCAACAATCAACTTCCCCATTCTGTGATGCAAAGCTTTCACTACAAATGTCGACAGCGATATGGGTATTTCCATCCCCACCACTAGGGCTTTTAATTTCCATGGGACAAGAATTGTACTTATCCAATTGTAACAAATCAGTTTGGCTTCTCGTCTCACCTCCATTCGTCATGGTTTTTGATGCAGTTTTCGGCTGCTTCCTCTTTGCTTCCAAACTCTGATGTTGCAGTTCTTTCGCGCAGTTCTCACAATCCCAAGCATTATCATCAGAGAGAAGCTCTGGCTCTATGAAGTGCGCCAAACAACTTTCAACAGACACTGCAGCATCGGTATCATCAACTTCATCAAGATCAGATTCACTACTGTTCCCTACTGCAAAGCTAGTTTCTGAAACCTCATTGCCCGGAAAATGCTTTGTCGTGGACACTGTTGAAATCTCAGGCTCATCAAATAAGTCCCCAATGCCCTCAAAGTCAACTTCTTCTTGCCCACGGCCCATAACAGATGAAGAGGCATCAGCTTCTCCTCCCAAATTTTCTCCAACAGTGGAAGCTTCTTCCTTGTACGGAAGCAATAGAACTTCAGAATCTTGAACCTGCATTGGTATCTCATCTTCCCAAGGGTTTCGAGAAGAACCTGGTTGTATGTTCAGCTCACCAGCAAGAGAAGATTCCTCATTGTTCTGTGTCATGACATCATTGCGAACCCCATCATTCTCTTTGGAATCTTGAACAATTGCAATATCATTGTTCTGTAGAGTTGGTTCAAGCTCATCTGATACAGTTTCTGGCTCAAGGTAATCCAACCATGCAAAATCATCTGCCAAAGCCACTTCCTCAGATGCAATCTCCAAAGATTTCTGATTCCCAGAATCCAGAACAGCAGAAGAAACTTGTGGAACTGAACCACTCTCATCAGCAATTGGAGCTGGACCACTAGAACATCCTAATGTATGATCAGCTGAAGAAGTCAACATCTCTTCTGTATCTCTGTTAGGTTTTTGTCGGATCTTTCCACCCCTCTTTGGTGGCCGCTTTGTCTTCTTTGCTCGAGATGCCAGTTGGACCTTCTTAGCTGTAGGTCTCTTGGTTGGAACTGGAAGTGAAAGATCTAAAAATGGCTCATACACTGTTGACGAGTGCCCACATTTGATGCAGCAAACAGTACTAGAAATTTGGCCACCAAATACAGTATCAACAAAAGTAGGACCTAGTTTTGATGAATATCCTTCTTCTTGTGACAAATCGATACGCTTTCTTGCACCCACCTCTTCATTATACAACCCATCAAGTAAGCAACGGAGCAATTCGTGACTGTCATGCTGCTGATACCCCCTGAATTGTGGAGCATTGGAGCAGACACACCCAAAAAAGGATTTTGGGTTTATCAAATTTTTCACTCCGGCATCCTTAGTTTCAGCGAAGAGCTTCTTCAGAGCAATGGTAAGAGGTCCAAGAGAAGCATCAACATTCAAAAAGTGCTCCCGCAACTTATTCATAGCTAGAAGGCTCTGCATAACAGAATTAAAGAAGCAAGTGTTACCCAAATTAACCAAACCCCTAACCACATAGCCACCACTTCCATCTATGATATTTGACACGGTGCCTTCAGATTTTATTCCACTATTAACACTACCAGCCCCAAACCAAACATCTTGAACGTCTACTGGTGACCGTTCCAAAGATTGCCCCTTAATCAATTTTAGAACATCTGACAGTATATCTTTATTTTCACTATCTCCTTCAGTTTTCTCAACTGGAATAAGCGTCGTGCATGGG
This sequence comes from Tripterygium wilfordii, assembly GCF_013401445.1. NCBI lineage: Eukaryota > Viridiplantae > Streptophyta > Magnoliopsida > Celastrales > Celastraceae > Tripterygium > Tripterygium wilfordii. The sequence goes on along the minus strand of NC_052232.1, from coordinate 3,780,973 downwards.
AAACACCAGCAAAGAAGAGGGTTATCCCATTGGATTACCAATGTGTGTCGGGTTTGTCTAGCATGTCTAACAGCATGACTTTGAGTGATTGTTGGCAAGCCAACCCCTCCACAGGCATAGTGCCCACATTCCAAACACACCCAAATTGCCTTTGACTCAGATTTTGAATCCACTGAAGCACTTCCTTTCTTCTTCCCATGTTTAACTTTACCAGTTCTCCTATCAGCCACATCCTCTCTGCAGTCTTCGCACCTAACTGGATCTGAAGAACCAATTTTGTCAGCCAACTTATTTATGTCGAGACCCTTGGAAAGATGGGTACATGCTTTCCTATTCTTCACTACTGAATCTCCATTGTCAACACTATGGACACTGGGATTGATTTGTTGGGAAACAACATTTGAAGGGGTCACAACCCGCTTCTCCTTAGCTGGCGTCCGAGCTTTCCTCTTAACCCTTTTCCCCATTATTAGCTCTTAAAACCAATCCAAAAGAACCCACATAAAAACATGCCAAAAACCTACAATAAAAGAAAAAGAATCAGCACAAGCATTACATAGAAATCAATAGCAGAACCTATCAACAGGAGCACCAATCCAGACGCACTAATTAATCCACACAAGCATAATTTCAACATCAAGTCGATTAACTTAGTAAAAGATCGGGAAATATAACAAATAAAAAACGACACCAGGACATTTAGAGCCAACAATAGGTTCCAAACAAGAAAGCAACAGAAGTAAACTATCCAAGCCCAGTTCAATAAAGCATAGAGAATTTGTCGAAGAACAATAAGCCATCAAAGATTCAAGATTATGAAGCGGCGTGGAATCTTATTTGATTCCAGAAATAGCACAAAGAATTTCTTAGCAATCATGGAAGTGAACCCAAAAGGAATGTCATGGTGCAAACTAGGGATTAAAAAAAAAACTAGAAACAAGAGATTCACCTGAAAGTTGTAGAGAAGGGACCGAGATTGCTTGTAGAACCAGGAAAGGATTTTCTTACATGAGGAGGTGAGGGAAGATTGAGCCTTCCGATTCAAGGGAGACAAGACAGAGAGTGGCGTGCGCGCATTTTTAGGGGTTTAGCGCACCCACCATTTGGGGTTCTGCTACTGCTTTGCGAGAAATGATAATGATTAATGATTAGTGAAGTTTAATAACAGCGGTTACTGGGAGTCACTTCAAATGGTAAGTTGGTAACTCTCTGGTTTTTTTATGAACATATATTCATTATAATTTTTGTTAACTTTAGTGTATGATTTGAATTTTTGTTATTTCTTTTTTCATTTTAACAAATTAATGGCTCCTTTATTAATTACTATTTTTTAAAGTAATTTGAGGAAGATTAAAATATATTAAGCTGTAGTACCCGATTTTCGTCCGGCTAAAATACAAAAAATACAAAAATGAGAAAAAACACAAAAATGCAAAAAAACACATTTGTTGTACCTATAAGCCCATAAATATTCTCTTTTTTGGATTCTTAAGCCCACAAATACTCATATCTTAGCCCAATTCATACCAACCTATGTTCAACATTTGTTGGCCCATTTCATTAAGAGCTAATTTGCTTGTGTCCACTACCATCTTGACCAATGTCTTGATTATCATTTGAAAGCCCACCACATGATTTGTCAAACCCATTACTATTTCCACCTATACATAAATACACATATATGTATATCTCTCTTGACATCATTCCATGCATCACCATCATTTTAGTGCAAATTGATGTGCAACTCCACTTAAATTCAATGGTGGTGACTCCATTTACATTCAATGGTGGTGAATCCATCATTTTAGTGCAAATTCAATGGTGGTGACTCCATTTACATTCAATGGTGGTGAATCCACTTACTTAGTGCAAATTGGTTATTCAATGGTGGTGACTCCACTTAGGTTGCCATGGTTGGTCATTCAATGGATGGGTAGCTCCTAATTTCCTATAAATAGAGAGCTAAGGGAGAGAGCTAAAGGAGGAGAGCAAAATAGAGAGCTAGGGGAGAGAGCTAAGGGAGAGAGCTAAGGGAGGAGAGCAAGATAGAGAGCTAGGGGAGAGAGCTAAGGGAAGAGAGCAAAAATAGAGAGCTAGGGGGGGAGAAAAAGAAAAAGAGAGTAAGAAAAGGGGAGAAACTTCTTGCTATCAAGTTCATCAATCATCAAGCTTTCCTGTTATTTTTTTTGCTACAACAATCTTCTCCAATGCGAGCCTCTACAATCAAGGACTTCAAACTGCAGGATTTTCAAGACCCTAATCTGTCCGAGATTAGCAGACTGCTTTAAACTTTGAATTTTGCTCAGAAATTTTGATATAGTGTTTATTGAGGTGTTGTGACATTGTATATAAAATTTCGTTGCATTTCGACCTCATTTGATAGGTGAAATCAGAGTTGAAAAATCTGTGCGCAGTGTGTGGTTTGAAAATCTGTTTTGTGCAAATCTTGATTCTTTGATATGTTGTCATTTCAATTAAGGAAATCATAAGTTGATTTCATTTATCTGGATTATGGACCATATTTGATTTCATTTATGAATTTGCCATAAGTTGGCAATAATGGATTAAATTGGCAAATGACATTTTTTCCAAATAATCATTTACATCATAAGTTGGTATTTAAAATTAAACCTATCAAAAGTTGGTAGGGCATTTTATCATTTACACCATAAGTTGGTGTTCAAAATTAAACCTACCAAAAGTTGGTAGGACGTTTTATCATTTACATCATAAGTTGGTGTTCAAAATTAAACCTACCAAAAGTTGGTAGGGTATTTTATCATTAACACCATAAGTTGGTGTTTAAAACTAAATCTATCAAAAGTTGGTAGTGTGTCTCCAAATAAAAACTATCATAAGTTTTTAGTAAAATTACAATTTTTTTTAATGCTATCATAAGTTGATAGTATTCTTACAAATCTTTTCCCAAAACTATCAGAAGTTGATAGTGTTATTTCAAACCTATTTCCAAATAAAAACCATCATAAATTGATAGTAATATTCCAAGCTTTTTTTCAAACACTATCATAAGTTGATAAGTGTGTTGAAAGTAATAATTCAAACTTTAACAATTACACCTTGTAAAGAGCAAGTTTCCATAAGATCATTTATACCATAAGTTGGTATTGAAAATTAAACCTACCAAAAGTTGGTAGTACATATAATCATTTATACCATAAGTTGGTATTTAAAATCAAACTTACCAAAAGTTGGTAGGGCATTTTATCATTTATACCATAAATTGATGTTTAAAATTAAATCTACCAAAAGTTGGCAGTGTATTCCCAAATAAAAACTATCATAAGTTGATAGTAATATTCCAAACCTTTTTTCAAACACTATCATAAGTTGATAAGTGTTATTTCAAACCCTTTTTCCAAAGCTATCATGAGTTGATAGTATTTTTCATACCAACCTTTTTCTCAAAATAATTATATCTTGCAAAGAGCAAGTTTCCATAAGATAGCCATTAGATTAATCCGGGTAACCGTTTTCAAACGGGAGTTGTGGGGTGCCTAACACCTTCCCCACACTCAATCGATCCTTGTACCATTTTCTCTGGTTCGCAGGTTTTTTACGGTGTCCAATTGCACCTTAAATCAATTGGTGGCGACTCTAAACATTTTTCATCCTTTCAAACGTCGGACTGCGTCGTGACCCCGGTTGCGACAACTGGCGACTCTGCTGGGGACACCAGGTTTTTAAACCTAAGAGGGTCAAGCCCATATGATTAAACTGATTGGCTACGGTTACTTCTTTTTGTATGATTAATTGTTTGTTTCCTTTATATGGCAGATATGTTGATTTATTTTGTTGTGGTAAAGTATTTGTCATCTCATACATTTACACTCACTGTAGCCTACCAGCTGGGCTCTACCTTTAGTATTAGAGAGGGTTGACCACTATTCTCGTGAGATTCCGTCTCCGCATGGGTAGTGGAAGATATCCTCACCGGATCGACTTCCCTTAAAAGTTAAGGGAGGAGCTTTTGTCCCAATAGTTGGGATTTTAAAAGCAACATGATCTGGGACCTCGCGGAATAGTTAGAAAAACTTACCCAAGCACTTTATAAAGCCCTAGATCCATGTCCGAAACCTCCAGAAATTTAGGTTACCCCGTGTAATGGCATATTCTATTTTTGTGTGATTTATTCATTTGTCGTTGATGTTTTGTTTTACACATTTTTAATTGTAATTTCCATTATTGGTTTCTTCTCTCATGCATTCACGTAGGCACAGTCATTGTCAAACTAAATAAGTTCATAGTCATGCATGAGAAACAAAAAAGAAAGAAAAAAGAAAAATACCAATTCACTCATGTCATTGCCATCCTTATAGTACAAGATTACAGTTGTGAATTGATAAAACAATGAAAAATGAACAGCAAAAAATACTGGGGCAGTTTTGAGAAAATTGACTCTTAATTTTCTTGTTGATCGAGTTGGAATGGATCATTCTTTGTCTGATTCTGAGGAGGTTCATGTTTTGGCTATCGATGACAACCTTGTTGATAGAACGGTCATTGAAAGGTTGCTCAAGATTACTTCCTGTAAAGTGACTGCGGTGGATAGTGGAATAAATAGTACTTCAGTTTCTGGGATTACACGAGGAGAATAATTGTTCTGTTGGGTTTGATAGTTTGAAGATGGATTTGATTATCACCGACTACTGTATTCCTGGAATGACAAGATACAAGTTGTTGAAGAAAATCAAGAGATCGTCTGCCTTGAGAGAGATTCCAGTGGTAATCATGTCATCTGAGAACGTAGTGACTCGATCAACCGATGCTTGAGAGAAGGAGCAAAGGATTTTATTGTAAAGCCAGTGAAGTTGTCAGATGTGAAGCGCTTGAAAGGTTACATGACCAGAGATGGAAACCAAGAGAGATGCATCAACAACTAAAGAAAGCTTCCGGAGACTTGTGATCTATGGTCATTACCACCATCACCATCAGAGCCATGTTCTCCACCATCGCTGGAATCTCTTACCAGACGGTTTAAAAGATCCTGTTTGGATTAGATCCTGACCGTCCGTTATGTACCCTGGCTCACCGTGCAGATATTCGTAATTTCCCGGGGAGTGTGACAGTTTTTTTTTTTTTATTCTTTTATTATTCTTTTCTTATTTTTATTTTATCTAGTTGAAAAAAAGGAAAGAAAAAAAAAAGAAAAAAAGAGAAAAGAGTCGTCCTCAAGCGGGGAAATGAACAGTTGAGTGTGACAGTTTTGTTTTTTTGATTATTATCTAGTTGAAAAGAGAAGTAGGAAGAAAAAAATTCGTCCTCAAGCGGGAAAATAACAGTGGAAGGTGACAGTAAAGTGAGTACTGATGTGACAGGCACCGCGAATGTCTTCGCATATGCAGAGCCATCTTCGTCTTCATCTCAATCTCAATCATTTCTGGCAAAAGCGTGTTTTCTCTCTGAGCCATCTTCATCTCCGTCTCCATCTTCACAATCATCAAAAACACAATGTTGACCTAGACGCTAAGTCTTGGTCCAACACTTCCTTCATATTCCATTTGTATAAATATTCAAAAGTAAGAATCAGCAGAAACCAATTTCTTCCTCAAGAAATCTTCAAGGATGGATACTCCTAACTCTCCACCTGCAAAAAGGTCTAGAACTGATGAAGGTTCTACTTCTAAGGAAGATGAAGGTGGAAATGATCTCAGATTCAACCTCTCCCCTATAAGGGAAGACGAATACGAAGACGATCCCCAGGAAACTATCGAATCTCTACAAGAAGCTTTGAGGGAAATCAAAAGGAGACTTAAAAAAGCAACCGACAAAGTTCAAGACTACAAAAGGCAACTTATGGTTTCAAAGCATGCCATACAAGGTGTTCGATATATGTCATGGGGCAGACAAGCAAGTACTCATGACCCAGATAAATTGCACGAAGCAATCACTGAGATCACAGTACAACTTGGATCTGTTGCAGATGGAATAGACAGTGTTCTTTATACCCTAGAATAAAATTCCTGTCCAACAGTATGATTATTACTATGTATAAGGGCGGTGGTTTGATATTGGGAAGATCTATCTGGCCACGATCTTCAAAGCCAAGGATTTTGTCGAGAAGAAGCCAACAAAGGTGGGGAAGTTATTTTTCCCACGGCTTATCACAAGGTTGCTTTTGTTCAAAAGCATTCGACCTCCTCGGCCTCGAGCCTCTTTGGGATATCAAGTCACCATGCTGGAAAGAAGGACATGGCGTCAGAGCATCAGCCATTTGAAAACAACTTCTGCTGGAAAGAAGCAGACCCAAGAAGGTCACTCAGTATCACCACCTAGTGATTCCTCATCAGCAGTTGCAGCATCTCCACAATCAGATCGCATGCGTGCAGCGATAGCCCGGCTAGAGATGGGGCTACAAACACTAGAAGAGGGACAGCAAAAGCTGGAGCACATGTTGGCCGCAGTCATGGATATGGTACGGAAGTCCAAACACTAGAAATTTTGGGGAGTTATGTTTTAAACTCAGTAACTGGACCAATTTGGAATTGCCAGATTCTGTCAGCAGCCTTCAAGAGTAAAATCCATCTGCACTACCATCTGTGGTCCAGCTCACGGCCATTGATTGGGTTTTAATAATGAGCATGTCTTTACTTTACTTTGATAAATTTCTCTAGTACAGCTTTTGCATGTTCAATGCTTCCAGTTCTCATGTTTTTGATGCTCTGTTACACTCATTATTCCTACATTTATTTGCCCAATTCCCGTGTTTTTGATGCCTTTGTTACATTCATCATCCCACATTTATTTGCCTTTATTTGTCTATCACTTGCAAATTCCAAATCTTGCAAATTCCATTTTGACAGGATTGAAATTGATGATAATGAAAAGATGAACCGAATGAACCAGATTTTGGGGCACCCATTAACAATGTCGAGTTTGACTTGAACATTGAGGATGAATCTGAGATATAGTCAGAAATGTTGAAACAAGTTTAATCAAAAAGAAAAGATAATTCAAATGGATGAGGTTGTTAATTTGGGGTTGGAAATTTGAATTGGTGCAAACTTGGAAGATTAGAGATGAAATAAAGAAGCAATTTGATGCGGGATGTCTTGCTGTAGTAAAATACCCCGAATGATATGGAAATATTGCACCAGTACTGAAGAAGGATGATTGTAATCAGATCACGATGGCACCAGAAGATAGAGAGGAAATTACTTTCATCACTTTATGTGATACCTTTTGCTATGAAGTCATGCCATTTGGTCTAAAAATGCAGGAGATACTTATCAGCAAACCAAGGTCATTCTGTTTCATGATATGATGCATAAAGAGATTGAAGTGCATGGGGATAACATAATTGCCAAGCCAAGTGAGGATGAAGATCACATGATTAACTTGGAAAAGTTTGTTCAAGAGGTTGAGAAGACGCTAGTTGAAGTTGAACCCCTCAAAATGCACATTCGGGACAATTTCAAGGAAGTTGTTAAGTTTTATTGGTAGAAAAAAAATAAAAAAAATATTCCCGCTAGAGTGAAAACCCGCAAGGGCGCTCTAGGCAAAAATAGGGAAAAAAAAAAAAAGAAGAAGAAGAATTCTGCTAAAGTGAAAAAAAAACCCTTATGGGCATTTTAGTTTGGGCTGCAAGATGGTTGGATCACGAATCTGTTGAATTGATGAGTATTGCCTGAGTTGACTGTTAACTTGTCTCACATTGACATAGGTGGGAGTGCAAAATTAATTTCGTAATTGAAGGGTTGGAGATCAGTTAATTGGACATGCACCCAAAACTGGGGTAGATTTTGGGGTGCTCTTGATACCATCAGATATTTTACCTTGCTAAGGTGTTAGTCTGTTACATAGAAAGAAGAAGTTTGTTGGCAGAAATGGAAGGTTCAGAGATAGCCTCATACAAGTCAGTTTTGATTATTGTTAATTGGGTGCACACCAAAATTGGGGCAATTTTGGTACAATCTTTGAATTATCACATATTTCATCTTGAATAAGTTCGGTTTGTCCTTCTTGCCTTTGACCTCCCTAATTTCTTGTACATATTTCATTCTAAAATATTTTATTACCACCCATCCTTTTCAATAAAAATTGTGAGGAAATTCATTTCTTCAATTTTGTGGTTTGTAGTCTCCTTTTACATATCTCAATTCAATTCTCATTTGATACTCCAAGAAACAAATTGTGAGGAAATTCATTTCTTCAATTTTGTTGCTTGTTGTCTCCTTTTCCACATCCCAATTCAATTCTCATTTCATACTCCAAAAATTTATCATTTGCTTTCAATAATTGACAAGCAAGGCTGTACTTTTGAATTTATCACTGACAAAGTTTTGACAGGAAATATAATGAGTGCATCAGGACAATACTTTTGATAGGAAGTTGATGGATTTTGGCATCTTAAGCTGGAAAGGATCTGAGTGAAAAGCCTGAAGCTGAAGCAGGTGTTAGCAGGAAAGAGAAGCTCACATTCCTAAGCCGTGCAAAAAAAAAAAATTAAATTGAATAAAGAAATTCAAATAAATGGGTAGCTTTGAACTCAGATGCGTACGAACATGCAAATTTCAGGGAAAATCAATTGATTATGGGAATGCACATTGGAGAAGGAAAAGAGATAGCCCAAGAGCTAGAATCCAGAATGGAAAAAGGCCTTCACTAATCAGATTAGAGAAGATACATTGAAAGCTCAGTGAGTCAGAAGGTCAACCCTAACAGAGAAACAAATTTGGTTTAGCAATTCGTAATTGTGCGCTTGTTGGAGGATGGCAAAGCCTTGAGAAAACATGCATTCATTCATTCATGAGACATTCATAATTGAGCAAAATAGGTCAGTGCATGCATCATCGCTGCATAAATAAAAATTTTCCAGGCAAGCCGGGAATGACTATAATGATTCCAAACATCTTTTTCTCAAAAAAAAAAATCAAAAAAAAATCAAAAAATCTTTTCCAGCCAAGTCAGGAATGGCTACAATGATCCCGAGCACCTTTTTCACAATAAAAAAATCAAAAATAAAAAATTTTCAGCCAAGCCGGGAATGGCTACAGTGATCCCGAGCACCTTTTCACCAAAAAAAAAAAGTCAAAGATTAAAAAAAAAACATTGGCCAAGCCGGGAATGGCCTTGTGATCCCGTGCCCCTTTATTCTCTTGCACAAATATTTGGCCAAGCCGGGAATGGCCTTGTGATCCCGTGCCCCCTTATTTTCCTGCACCAATATTTGGCCAAGCCGGGAATGGCCTTGTGATCCCGTGCCCCTTTATTTTCCTGCACCAATATTTGGCCAAGCCGGGAATGGCCTTGTGATCCCGTGCCCCTTTATTTTCTTGCACAAATATTTGGCCAAGCCGGGAATGACCTTGTGATCCCGTGCCCCTTTATTTTCCTGCACCAATATTTGGCCAATCCGGGAATGGCCTTGTGATCCCGTGCCCCTTTATTTTCCTGCACCAATATTTGGCCAAGCCGGGAATGGCCTTGTGATCCCGTGCCCCTTTATTTTCTTGCACAAATATTTGGCCAAGCCGGGAATGGCCATAGTGATCCCGTGCATTTCAATTCTCGTACGAAACTCGGTTGACTATACCTTTGTTTGCCTTTTATTTCATAAAAGACATACAAAGGGGGGCAGCTGTAGTACCCGATTTTCGTCCGGCTAAAATACAAAAAATACAAAAATGAGAAAAAACACAAAAATGCAAAAAAACACATTTGTTGTACCTATAAGCCCATAAATATTCTCTTTCTTGGATTCTTAAGCCCACAAATACTCATATCTTAGCCCAATTCATACCAACCTATGTTCAACATTTGTTGGCCCATTTCATTAAGAGCTAATTTGCTTGTGTCCACTACCATCTTGACCAATGTCTTGATTATCATTTGAAAGCCCACCACATGATTTGTCAAACCCATTACTATTTCCACCTATACATAAATACACATATATGTATATCTCTCTTGACATCATTCCATGCATCACCATCATTTTAGTGCAAATTGATGTGCAACTCCACTTAAATTCAATGGTGGTGACTCCATTTACATTCAATGGTGGTGAATCCATCATTTTAGTGCAAATTCAATGGTGGTGACTCCATTTACATTCAATGGTGGTGAATCCACTTACTTAGTGCAAATTGGTTATTCAATGGTGGTGACTCCACTTAGGTTGCCATGGTTGGTCATTCAATGGATGGGTAGCTCCTAATTTCCTATAAATAGAGAGCTAAGGGAGAGAGCTAAAGGAGGAGAGCAAAATAGAGAGCTAGGGGAGAGAGCTAAGGGAGAGAGCTAAAGGAGGAGAGCAAGATAGAGAGCTAGGGGAGAGAGCTAAGGGAAGAGAGCAAAAATAGAGAGCTAGGGGGGGAGAAAAAGAAAAAGAGAGTAAGAAAAGGGGAGAAACTTCTTGCTATCAAGTTCATCAATCATCAAGCTTTCCTGTTATTTTTTTTGCTACAACAATCTTCTCCAATGCGAGCCCCTACAATCAAGGACTTCAAACTGCAGGATTTTCAAGACCCTAATCTGTCCGAGATTAGTAGACTGCTTTAAACTTTGAATTTTTCTCTGAAATTTTGATATAGTGTTTATTGAGGTGTTGTGACATTGTATATAAAATATCGTTGCATTTCGACCTCATTTGATAGGTGAAATCAGAGTTGAAAAATCTGTGCGCAGTGTGTGGTTTGAAAATCTGTTTTGTGCAAATCTTGATTCTTTGATATGTTGTCATTTCAATTATGGAAATCATAAGTTGATTTCATTTATCTGGATTATGGACCATATTTGATTTCATTTATGAATTTGCCATAAGTTGGCAATAATGGATTAAATTGGCAAATGACATTTTTTTCCAAATAATCATTTACATCATAAGTTGGTATTTAAAATTAAACCTATCAAAAGTTGGTAGGGCATTTTATCATTTACACCATAAGTTGGTGTTCAAAATTAAACCTACCAAAAGTTGGTAGGGCATTTTATCATTTACATCATAAGTTGGTGTTCAAAATTAAACCTACCAAAAGTTGGTAGGGTATTTTATCATTAACACCATAAGTTGGTGTTTAAAACTAAATCTATCAAAAGTTGGTAGTGTGTCTCCAAATATAAACTATCATAAGTTTTTAGTAAAATTACAATTTTTTTTAATGCTATCATAAGTTGATAGTATTCTTACAAATCTTTTCCCAAAACTATCATAAGTTGATAGTGTTATTTCAAACCTATTTCCAAATAAAAACCATCATAAATTGATAGTAATATTCCAAGCTTTTTTTCAAACACTATCATAAGTTGATAAGTGTGTTGAAAGTAATAATTCAAACTTTAACAATTACACCTTGTAAAGAGCAAGTTTCCATAAGATCATTTATACCATAAGTTGGTATTGAAAATTAAACCTATCAAAAGTTGGTAGTACATATAATCATTTATACCATAAGTTGGTATTTAAAATCAAACTTACCAAAAGTTGGTAGGGCATTTTATCATTTATACCATAAATTGATGTTTAAAATTAAATCTACCAAAAGTTGGCAGTGTATTCCCAAATAAAAACTATCATAAGTTGATAGTAATATTCCAAACCTTTTTTCAAACACTATCATAAGTTGATAAGTGTTATTTCAAACCCTTTTTCCAAAGCTATCATGAGTTGATAGTATTTTTCATACCAACCTTTTTCTCAAAATAATTATATCTTGCAAAGAGCAAGTTTCCATAAGATAGCCATTAGATTAATCCGGGTAACCGTTTTCAAACGGGAGTTGTGGGGTGCCTAACACCTTCCCCACACTCAATCGATCCCTGTACCATTTTCTCTGGTTCGCAGGTTTTTTACGGTGTCCAATTGCACCTTAAATCAATTGGTGGCGACTCTAAACATTTTTCATCCTTTCAAACGTCGGACTGCGTCGTGACCCCGGTTGCGACACAAGCTAAAAATTATTGGAGACAACAAACAAACTCCTAAAATTTTAAACCTTTAAACTATTTTACTACAACAATATAATTTAAAAAATAATAATAATACGGACCTCAAAATAAGACATCAATTTTACCCCAGATCTATATGACATATTTTATCCAAAATTTTATGTAACATGTGAAATAGTTATTGGTTATAAACATATATAGGGTCAACTTAAAATACAATATTTCACATTGGCCCCGTTTGGTGGACCATTTTGAACAACAATATATTGTTGGTGGACCATAAATGGTTTACCACCACCAAACGGCAACTTCACGTCCCAAAAATCGAGGCATTTTTTAACAATATTCTAAGACAATTCTAAGTCACTTTGCAATCATTTTCCACTTATGCCATCGATTTTTTATGCTTCTCTCTCATTTGTCGAATGAAGCATATTTTTGTCTCTCTCCTTATCTTTTCTCTCCTCCATTGTAATGCCTACAGAATACGACGACGATGAGGACTTTGGTGAATCGGTGCCGGACCAGCCCAATTTGGCCCTCGCCTGCGCAAGCGGGCCTCAATGGATGAAACCAAATGGAGCTTTGCTCTTGTAGATTTTCAAAGAAGAAGAGGGTTAAGGAGGTAGGAGTAACTCCCTTTACTTGGATTGTATGAGTGAGAGTTAAATAAGTTGAATGACGGGAGAAGTTCCCCCTTACTTAACTCTCCAACTCCATATTTTTTAACTCCTCAATTCGGGGAGTTTGTGAGATGAGAGAAAAATTTGTTATATTATCATATTAAAATTGTATCTCTTTGAAGTTACGTCTTGTTTGAAAAACCACCGTAAAAAAAATCATTATTCGTGATAGGTACTTTAACAAAGGGGGGTTAATTACACTTTTCATCACCCAAAGATTACAATCGTTCATTTTTAGCACCCAAAGTTTTTTGTTACAAAGTCATCACCCATTGTTTCAAAGTGAGACTTTTTGAGGACTCGATTAGATTTGCTTCAAAATCGGGTAGGGTCTCTGCTGACGTGGCATCCACACTTAAATTTCATTGGTCAATTTATGTTGAGGTGGAAAAAAAATATGACATGTCTTTCCCTGCCTTCTTCTATATCAAACTCTATTCTCTCTTACCTCTCCCCTCTCTCTCACAGAGGCTCAAAGAACACCACCGCACTCCACCTCCACCCTCACTCACTTATATTTGGCAGCAACCATGACACTTGTGATAAACAACCATGGAAGACTGAGATTTTTCTGGGGCTGAAATTGACGGTTTAGACTATTCGATTCCGCAAGTCTTTGGAGCAAGGAAGAGAGGAATGTAATCAATTAGGACATCACATTTGGCCTCTCTAGCTTATACAATGCCGACCATGCTCCAATCTAGACTCACGCTATTGCAGATTAAGAGACAGAGATGGGAGAGGTGAGTGAAAGAAAAGTTTTTTTAATAAAAAAAAAATATTTAATGACATGCCATTTTTATTTTTTTAAAAAAAATTTAGGTGGAATAGCCACATGAGCACATCCAATTTTGCAATGGTTGACCATATGCCAAATCAGTATTGACCTTGACCGAACTGTAGCAAATCTGATCGAGTACCCAAAAAGTCTTATTTTACAAAAATGGGCGATGACTTTGTAACAAAAAAATTTTGGATGCTAAAAGTGAACGACCGCAATCTTTTGATGATGAAAATATAATTAACCCGACAAAGGGTAAAAAGTATCAAAGTCCATAAAAATTGAAGACAAGCAAACAAATCTCTAAACTATCCGAATTTTAAGTCTTCGAATGATTTTTTTTTTCTGAAAAGCCTCCCCCACAAATAATTGAAAATTCCGGTTTTTTTCGTAATAAATATTAAAATTAGTTTCAATAACATTTTTTGTTTGTGTTTCCGCTTAGGAATTTTACTGTTTCAATATTCCTTAGTGAATTAAGTAATTGGTATTTGTTGTTAAATTTTATAAACTTTTATTTTCAAAAAAAAAATATAGTTAATTAGTAATAGCTCCCTCAAAATAAATTTTTATTCTAATAGGTTTACTCTAATTTTTTTCAACCCATAAGATCCATAAATAAATAAGATATATTCTATTATGGATAAATAATTTAAAATATCTTTTTATTGACCAAAATACCCTCAACCCTTATTTTACTTCTAAATTTCAACCATCAAATATTTTTTTCCTGACGTCAGTGTGATCAGAAGTCATAACTCACTGATTTGAGCTCCAATTGAAATCTTTTTTATGACATTTGAAAGAAAACTCTAATACTTACAGAATTGTGTCTAATACATTTTTGAAGATTCAAATGTCTCAAGGGTCAAATTTAGGCTCGAAGTTTGCGCATTAGAGTTGTATTTCTAACGTCAATGTGTTTAGATAGCCATAACTCACTCGTTTGATCTCATATTAATGTGATTTTTATAACGTTCAAAAGAAGACTCTAATAACCGTATAATTGTATCTAATGTATGTTTTGAGTTTCAAACAATTTGAACGTCATATCAAAACTCAAAGTTTGCACATTGGAACTATGTTTATGACATTAGTATGTTCGATGTTAATGTGTTCGGACAGTTATAACTCACTCATTTGAGCTTTGATTGAGGGGATTCTTATGACGTTCGAAAGAAGACTCTAAATCCCACATAATTGTATCTAATAAATATCGGCTCCACTAGTCATACATACACAAACATCCCTAAGTGTACATATGCCTAGGTGGCATGCCACATGGGACTTGACAAGGCAAATTCAAACCAAAAAAAAAAAAGGCAAACAAAAAAGGCGGGCTATTAACCAAGGTTTTTAAAACCGAACCGGTCATCAAACCGGAAAAGTCTTCGGTTCATGGTTCAAAGGTTCAACCGGGGTTCAAACCGGGTTCGAACCGGTTTTAACGTAATGAATTATTTATATATATATTTATATTATATACATATAATATATAAGAAAACTTCATAAAAATACAATATATTCAAATAAAGTACCATTTTAAACAAAGAAAATCTCATAGCCTAGTGGTTAAAGCCTTTTTTAATGAACAAAAGGTCATGAGTTCAAACCCTACAAATAACAAAATTTCAAAAATATTTTATTTACTTTAATAAATGACATTCTGATCGGTTCAACCGAAGAGCCGGCCGGTTCAACCGAAAATATCCCGGTTCATCAATTACCGGTTCTGACACCTCAACCGGACCCGACCGGACATGTGGCCGGTCACCGGTTGGACCGGTCCGACCGGCCGGTCCGGTCCGGTTTTCAAAACCTTGCTATTAACGTGTATTTGGGACAAAATTTGCAATAACTGTCAGATCTTTCCTCTTTACCAAAAAAGAAGCTTCTCTCTCTTTCTTCCTAAAAACCCATTCTCTGCCTCGATCGATTCTCTCCGTCTCTCCGTCTTTCATCGACTGGAAATCTCCACGGTGTATGTCGCAGCAACACTCCGGTATGGCCATTTATCATGGAAAGAGAATCACATCTTTTAAAGGTAAATTTTTGGACCCATTTATCACATTTACGAAGGAAATCGACAATATCTAGCATTCTCTTTGGGTATTTGCATTTTTCCTTTGTACAATAGTGTTTTTCTGCGAAAAATTTATTCTTACATACTTCTGATTATTGAAAGGTCTTATGTCCATGTATCTTTTAATGTGTATTTTTTTTAGTAAGTGCATATATATGTTTGTGTTACTTTATGAGGTCAAACATCAAGATGAATGTTGATCGATAATATCATTTCAATAAGTTATATTGTTGTAAAATAGATCTTAAAAAAATTTCTGGGGCACTGCCCCCGAACCCCCGCTAAATTTTTCTAACAGATCAAAAAATAGTAGCCCACCATCAGTTCTTGGCTCCGCTCTTGAAGAGGACTGAAAAAACTTTTAAAAAAACACTAAAACAAAGACGCCAATCGCCATAAACTCTTGGACAACACCATATTACACCATCCACCGTCGGACAACCGCTTGAATGAATTCGACTCCACTGATCTACGTCGAGTAATAAAGACTAAACAGAAAAATCACACACAGATTGCAATTGGATCTACAACAAAGATTTTGGCTTCTCCTTCAACAAAAGAGACCAATCTATCTTAAATCTAAAATCTCATCACTATAAAACCGAATATATGTCGCTGGAGCACACCAGAAACGCTAATGATCTAAAATCTCTAGTTCATCCATTTTACGTTCCCCAACAGCTTCATTTCATTTCATTCTCATCCGCATTATCAGATTTTCAATCACACCAATTTTTAAAATTAGTACAACTACATTCTTCCAAAACTTAGGACTCTCTTGGTATCACTATTGTTTTTAGTTTTTGTTTCCAAAAAATAGAAAAAAAAAAAGTATTATTATTATTATACCTTTTGACATGATTTTCATGAATGTTAAAAAGTCAAAAACGTTTCTTTATGATTATACAAAAAAAAAAGAATTTTAGCTAATTAATGTGGGTATAATTAAATTAACCATCAATGGCGAATATTATGAGAACATAATATATTGATGGTATAAAAAAGATTTTGAACTAATTCGAAAATTAATTAAGGAAAACCAAATAATTTACAATCTATATTGTTACCATAAAAAGAAGATTATGATAGGATCTTATGTAGCAATTAGGGTTTTGATTGATCACATCACATCCCTAAAACCCTTATATATTACACAAGGCAAACCATTATTGCCTACTAATCTTAAAATAGCAAAAAGAAGGGTTGCGATGGCAAAGCTTTCTTCAGTTTCCATTGCTATGGTTCTTCTTCTTGCCATGGCAGCATTTGCAGTTGAAGTTTCATATGTATGTTCTTTTAATTACTCTCTGTATGTTCATTTTCATTATTTTTTCTGGAATTTTTCATATATAATGTGCCACTCACCACACATACAAACAAATTTTCTCGTACGTATATTTAATTATTCTTTAATTAAATTGTTTTAGAAAGTTATAATAGAGTGATTCATGTGTAGAGGCGTGCAGGCAGCTTGTAGAATTTGGCAATATTGTTTTGTTCCTCCTAGAAATAATATGAGTGGGCCTAGCCGTAAACGAACCCAAGTTGAACCTCAAATAGGCCCATTACTCAATACCAGCCCAAATTTTGATATCCAGGCCCGCGTGGCCTTTTTTAGGGCTTCATCAGCATTTATATCTAATCTGAGTAGGCTCTTGTGACTAAAATCTCTCCTTTTCTGTTTTTTAAGTAAAATATAATTTTCGTTGATAAAAAGATGCTATGATATATTCTGTCTCCACTGGATAGGGAATTTTCGTGTCATTTTTCCAAATTCTTAAACCACATAAGTTCCTTGGGCGAGAGTGTGAGCTACTGAATTTCCTTATCGTCGCACCTATTGACAAGCAATCACCCCAACGTGTGCATTAATTGTGAGGGGAAAATATATATCTCTCGTGTTGAAATCTTTTTTTTTTCTTTAACTTTTGATTATATTTATAGGCTGGAGGGGAAGGATCGCTTCTTCCAGGAGGTATGATATTACATTATAGCAAGCATAATTAGTTCCATTTTTATGAAACCAAAATTTGAAAAAAAAATGTCAACTCCAAGTAATTAAGGTTATTAGCATTGAAAATGAATTAATTTGGTTTTGATGGATAGATTGTGAAGATTTATGCGAGTACCGGTGTTCGGAGACTTCACACCAGAAGCCATGCCTGTTTTTCTGCAACAAATGTTGCAATACATGCTTGTGTGTTCCTTCGGGCACATATGGTAACAAAGAAGAATGTCCATGCTACAACAATTGGCACACTCAAGAAGGCAAGCCTAAGTGCCCTTGAAACCACATTTTATATATATATATATATATATATATATATATATATATGAGCAAAATATTATGCTAATTATTTATCAATTAATTATATACATGAAAAGGAGGAACAACAAGAAGATTAAGTGGAAAAAGAAAATTATTGTGATGATAATACCTTAGTGAGAAGGGAGAAAGATCTGGTTTAAAACTTCAGTAAATATACACCTCCCATGGAACATAAGGTTTCTCCTTGTATAAAGAGATCCTAGAATCCCAAACATAAAAATACTTCCAGTCGTATATTTCTAAATATAGGTACCCAACCTTAGTAAATCTCATGGAAAAGAACTCAAGACTAGAATAATTCGATTTCACTACTCCTTATGAGCTGCTGAACACATGCATGAATTACTGGCAGAGAATACTCTCCCAATCCTCATGAAGACAAATTTATAACTAGCATAAATTAGCAAAAAGTAATTGTTCAATGAATAAATCAATGATTAAAATAATCCTGAAATTGAGAAACGAAAAAAGAAACCAACAATAAAAAAATGCATCCAAAATAAAAAATATATGAAGTAAAAACTTACACCAAAATATGAAAACATTAATCAAGAAATAAAAAAACGAAAAAGCAAAATTAACTAAATCAAATTCTAAAGAAAAACCAAGTGAGAAAGATCAGAAATCCAAAGTAAATGATCAAAAATCAAATCCCAAATCACGATTGATCCCCACAATAAAAAAAGGAGGGGGGAAGAAAATCCCGCCCACATGGAAAAAAATCAAACCAAAAAACTTAAAAACACATATCAATGTAAACATAAGATTGAAAATCAAAATTAGCTCAACTTAAAAATTCAATAGAAAAGCCATGAAAATATCATAAATCCAAGTTAATGATCAAAAATCAAATCCCAAATCATGAATGATTCCCAATATAAAAAAAATAAAATAAAGTGGGACAAAGATAATTCCATGAAACAAAAAAAATAAAAAAATGCTTTCCGCGTGGAAAAAATACACCTAAACATGAACAATAATCAATAAACAAAAAAAAAAACGTGAAAGCCAAAAAGAAAAATTAGCTCAATATATTTCAATAGAAAAAGTCACGGGGGGAAATATCAGAAATCCAAATAAAAGACTAAAAAAATCAAAGTCAAAACAAAAAATAAAGGAGAAAAAAAAATCCAGCAAATAACATGAAAAACAAAAATCAGAAAAAAAAATCCAATAAAAAAGCCGGAAGAAGGAATACAAATCCAAATAAATGATCAAAAATCAAAGTCAAATTACAAATAATCTACAAATCAAAAAATAAAATAAAGGGCTAAAAGCAAAACCCACAAACCAAATGCAAAAAAAAAGTACTTTACACATGGAAACACGGGAAAACCGAAAATCAAAAATCAAAATTAACTTAAAATAAAAATTCAATAAAAAAGCCAGACGTCGTCATATGAGAAAGATCAGAAATCAAAATAAATGATCAAATTATAAGTAATCCTCAAATAAAAAAAAATAACGGGAGAAAAGAAAAAACTCACAAACCAAAAAAAAAAAAAGCAAAGCATTCGCATATAGGACAAAATTCACAGAAAAATATTATAACATAAATCAGAAAACTGAAAGCAAACTTAGCTCAAAATGAAAATTCAATAGAAAAGTCATGAGCGAAAGATGAGAAATACGAATAAATGATCAAAAATCAAAATCAAATTACAAATAATCCACAAATCAAAAAACCAAATAAATGGGAAAGGAAAAAAACACAAGGAAAAAAAACTATTCCCATATGGAGAAAATTCACACCAAAGCATAAATCAACTGCAAAGCAAATTTAGCACAAAACAAAAAAAATTCAATAAAAGAGACGTGAGGGAAAGATCAAAAATCCAAATAAATTATCAAAAGTCAAATTATGAATATTTCCCAAACTAGAAAACCGAGTAAAAGGTGAACCCACGAACCAAAAAAGAATTCCTTCCACATGAAAATAATTTAGACCAAAAAATGCAAACATACATCAATAAATAAAAACAAAACATGAAAACAAGAAGGCAAAATTAAACTCCAAATAAATGACTATAAATCAAATACACAAACATGAATGATCCCAAAAAAAACCATAAAATAATAATAAATCCTGCCCATATGGAAAAAAAATCCCACCAAAAAACAAGAAAACAGAAATCAGTTAAATATATATATATATATATATATGAAAATCGTAAAGCAAAATTAGCTCCAATAAAAATTCAATCGATAAGCCATGAAAGAGAGAGAAAAAAATCCAAATTAATGATCAAAAATCAAATTCCAAATCATGAATGATCCCCAGAATAAATAAAAAAATAAAGGGCAAAAGAAAACCCGCAAACAGAAAACCAAAGGAAAAACAAAAACCCCTTTCACACATAATAACATAAATCAATAGATTAATAAAAACATTAAAGCAGAAAGCAAAATTAGCACAATATTTTTTAATAGAAAAGCCTTGAGGGGAAAGATCAGATATCCAAATCAATAATCAAAGTCCCATTATAAATAATCCCCAAATCAAAAAATCGAATAAAAGGGTAAAAAGCAAAACCAGAGAACATAAATGAATGAATAACAAAACGTGAAAACCGAAAAGCAAAAAGAAAAATCAGTTCAAAATAAAAATTCAATAGAAATCTGAAAACTGAAAAAAAAAAAAAGCTCAAAATAAAAAAAATCAATAAAAAAGACATGAGGGAATATATATATATATATATATATATATGAGCAAAATATTATGCTAATTATTTATCAATTAATTTTGCTAGTCTTGATGTGTTTTCTTGAATGCTGATAACACAAAGACAATATCCAACAATATTTTAAGGTCCAATATAGAAAATTATAATAATTTTCTTAATTTTTACTTGTCATTATTAGAGATAATATTATGTCAATTGTATTCTAATTATGATTGGCTCACTCAACCAAAATTTTTGTAAAATCAATCAATATCTCAATCAAAAATTATTAGGGATTTTGATTGATTCAATTTGAATTATTTTCTAAAAAACTCCCCACCCATATTTCCTATAAATATTATCTCCTGTGATGTAAAAATAAACTCATTTCACCCTTTATTGTCCTCCAATAAAACGTGTTGTTGATGGTTAGGAATTGAAATTATCTATATATTATGCTAACAGTATTCGACCCTATGTAATAATTAAGCAGCTCTCTTGTTTTTGTCTCCTTCTCTCGTTGCAAGCCTTCTATTTTATATTCCGAATTAACTATGGTATAAACACTGTTTGCTCCGAAAGTCCATCTGCAAAGCATGCTTGCCTTAATGAGATGTTGATTTTGCTTAGCATATGGGGTGCTGGTGAGATGATTTTTTAAGTTGACGTGAAATCCACGTTACGTACAAAGCACGTTATTAAAAAAGTTGAATAAACAATTAATCCAAATCCTATATATGCCCTAAACATTTCCCCTCATGGGAAAGCCCCATACCCTTAAATTTGGACAGTTGAGCTCCATCCCAAATTGCAAATTCATATGTTCATATACATATATATTATTTATATAAAAGATATTTAAATAGACAATATACAAGTCATTGAGTCAATGACAATAAAAAAATAAAAAAAAATTCAATGACATAAATTAACTGTATTACAAGTATCAATTTGTTATGTGTCTAATATCATGCGTAGACTAACAGTGTGTTTGGATTGAGGGATTTGGAGGGAAGGGAAAGGAAGGGAAATAGAGTTTCCTTCCAATTCCCTTGTTTGGATAGTTTATTAAAAATGAAGGGGAGGGATTTGAGGGGATTTGGGAGGAAGATTTCATTAAATTTTTGTTAAAATTCTCTCTCTCCAAAATGGAGTCATTTGGAGGGAAGGGATTACTAATTAAGTCATTTGTAAGTTAAATATCTATTTTACCCTTGTACATAATATTTTAACATAAAAATAAGGATAAATTAGTAAATTAAACAAATTTTTTTTCCTTCTTTTTTTTATCTATCCAAACATGGGAAAGGGAAAAATAGTCTCCCTTCCCCTCTCTTCCCTTCCCTCCCCCTCCCCTCCATTCTCTTCTCTTCCCCCCAAATCCCTCAATCCAAACACACTCTAAGGCTCCGTTTCGTTTCAATGTAGTAAAATTATAATAGAAATCTTTTTAATAAGTTTTTTTTTTTTGATGAAAGAAATTTCATTAAGAAAGAAAATATTACATAATATGATTTTTAATATATGTTGCACTTAAAATAGACACTTTTTTATCCAATGACCTTAGGATTTGAGGAAGTCCAGTAATTACTAGGAAATTAGTCTAGACCAAACTTTGAACACTCTTGTTATGACCAAAAAATAAACAAACTTAACTACTTTTCAATCTCAGTACTCCATTTCCATCATTAACAAAATATTGATTAGTGGCTATCTATCAAAGAGATTTAGGGGCTCGACAATTTCTTATAGTCTACAATTCATATATAATGATAGAAAAAAGTTTAGATAAATTTTAAAACTGAAAAAATAAAAATGTTATGTTATGTGACGCATCTCTCAAACCGTTGAATTTAAATTATAAACTCTAAAATTTTAAACCAATTATGGAGGACCCACATCCCTACCAAGGACCACACAATCATTGACATGTGGAGCCACTAGATTGGTGAGCCGGTTAATATTTTTTACACATGTCGACATGTCGATGTTGATTTTCTTCCACCTAATATGTGTCCTTTCTTAAATATATTCCAGTTATTTGGCCCCGAATTTGTTTTAATCAACTTCACCCTTCAGGATTAATTTAATCACATGATAACGGCAACGACATTGATAATCAGGCTTTATTTTAAGTGTTTAAACTTATCACTTCATTCTATAATAACAAACGTTATATCTAGCATCACGTTTGTAGTGTAGGAACTTACAAATCCTAGCAGAGGAATTACAAAGTAGAAGAACAAAAGGCGGACTAACACTAAGCAATACCGATGTACCTGAATAACCATGTCCCGGAATAAACCCTGACAGACTAAATAAAAACATAAAGATAAAACAACACACATGAAGTGGATCAAGATTTTTGTTTTTTCCTTCATCAAGAAATACCCATCTCCAGCAGATCTAGGAGTCTCATCTTATTGTACACCAAATATGTGTCATTGGAACACACCAACAAAATCTGTGTTGTGAAGAATCCACGACAGATGAATGAGAAAAACCAAATTTCATCTTCATGGAAAACGGTATGGTGAAGAGACCTTGCATATCCTTATTGAACACAACATATATTGTAGACTAATTAAATCTACAAACCAACAATAAATTGGCAAAAAAAATAATGAAAGGACATACCATTAAAGGTGTATAGAGGAGATCTCCTTCTCATATCTATACTATGAGAAAAATTTTGGTTGAGAGAAACTTTAGAGAGAGGCAATAATGCTTTGTTAATATAACCAGCAAAGGGTATTTTTTGACATAGAATTTTAATTATTAAGTTACTAATTAGGGCTTAGGGTTATGTGTGTGTATATATATATTGGTGTTGAAACTCATGATGGGACTCATCAATATCACAAGATGGTAAGTCGTACAACTTAGCTTTCTCAGCACATACATGATAATATTTTCGAATCAATCTTTCCCAAAAGGGTTGGCTGGCTGCCTATACATACCTACATACATACATACATACATATATATATCTCAATTAATTATCTATTGATAATAAAGAACCCCTAAGTGACTAATTTTTGCATGCTAAACACATATGCAATGCCCTTATTTATTCATAGTCAATTTTATTATTAATCAAGAAAGATTATAAATTCTTAATTTCATTATGATAATGACGACATGATGATGATGAGGAGGAGGAGGTTGGTTGGGATCCAAGAAAAAGATAGATTCAAAACTAAAAGGTATACAATATTCTCTTCACAAAAAAGCCTTTAATTTTGGTGGAGATAAAAAAGAAAGTGAAGAAGAGTCAAGTCACAAGTGGGTATGAAAATGAAAAGAAAAGAAAAGAAAAAGAAAGAGAGAGAGAGATAGAATCAATTGTCCAAGAAGGATTCCACAACCACATTCACACATGTTGTTTTCATCTTTTCACAATCATTTTTTGTTTCTTTTTCCTTCTTCTGATCTAACTTTATGTGGGTCATAATAGAGAGAATATATTTTGTGCCTATGAGGAATATCTTAACATGATTAGAAAGAAAAAAAATCCCCTAAAAATGAATAAAAATAATGGGAAGGATAAAAAGAGTTAAAATTGCAAATTAAGAATAATTGCACAAAGACCCGAGTTATTAGTTGAAGTAGTAAACATGGTGTGTGTGTCACCCTGATGACCATGGTTCGAATTCCCTTTCCCGTTTCAAAAGAATAGTAGTTACACCAGACATATACACATATATTGTTTAATATCTGTTTCTATGATCGTTTCTTTGATTGGTTTTGTTAAATGAAAGGTTTTGAGGGTAGTTGTGTGGAGGTTAATAGGCCAACATTTCAAAAAACAATTAAGAAATGACACACACACATATATATACATACATATATATATATATATTAATTGTCTTTTTCTACCAATCAGTGCCTAGACACATCTATACAAGAATAATATTCACCACATTATGATCAAACAAAGAAAAAGAGAGGGCACTATAGATGTGTCGATTTGTGCAATGAGTAACAGTTGTATATATATGCATATATGAGTTATTGTATATAGATGATTGCTTTGTTTGATGTCCATATATATAGACTATATTTTTAAATTTTATAATTAACAAACTACTATTTGAGTAGGCAATCCAAGTCAAGTACATGAACAGTAATTCCACAAAAATTATATAATAACTAAACAACAAAATTACATAAGGTACATATTGACTGCAAATTAAATGTCACAAGTTTAAATAAACAGAGTGCCTTGATGTCGTATATATATTATATATGAGTGAATACACATTGTAAGATTATGTAAAGACCCTTTGTACATATATACATTAATAAATTATTTTACTAACAGTTGTGGCACAATTAGGGTAGCTGTTGAGCTGAGTACCTGACAAATACATAACATTTCAACATGATTAATTAGGATCTCATACTCCCTGCATGAGTTGTGATCCAATCTTGGTCTAGTCTGTTCTAGATGTTCAATCCTTCTTTGCAAACCAAAAAAAGCAAAGCAAACTAGCATTTTCATTCTTCTTTATTTGTATTGTTTTTGAGTCTCAAAACAAACAAAATAAAGAGAAAGGAGAACAAATAAAAAACAACAACACTGCATGTACTAACAGGGTCTCATGTCTGTATGCTTTTACTGGTAATAAGTATAGTCAGGATCATGTGGAACTTTCCCTCAAGTTCTACAGTTTGTATATTATTCTTCTCTCCTTAATATAATTGCATACCATGTGCTAACCCTTATATTAACAAATCAGGCCAAAACAACCACACCACTAGTTGTCCACAACCCTAAAAAGTGAAATAAATGAAACTACTTTCTCTAAAGAATCTATCTCTACAGCCCAAGTGGCTTTGTTTGAGAGGGGTATCTTAACATCACTGCAAACTTAACACTACGTACAAAATGGGGAACTTTCTAATCATTTGTGGCTCAAAATTGGAGGAGGAGTACTGGGCCTATTAGCTTAGCTGTCTCTTTCTTTTACCCTTTAGTTCAGCAATGGAGCAAGAGGGTGTTTTTCTTTTCTTATTTAAGATAATCTAGTTTTGGAACTCCCAAGTCTTTGGATCACCCTCACTGCCTTAATTGTCTTCTTAGATCTTGCACTAGACCATACTAGTTTGAGTCTAGAAAAAGTATTTATTATTAGTTAGGAAGTTTGATTTATTACAGTTTCAATAAGGATCCTAGCAATTAACACAGGTCCCAAACCATCCCATCCCATCCCAATACATATGTGGCATTCACTTACTGGGTGTGTCGACATCATGACCAAGATCCACTGAAAATCATATCCAATAAATGAGTATCACACATGCATTGGGACACTTTTGGGACATGTATTATTAAGATTTTAATGATTTTCGGATTTATTATACTCTGTATTTCACATATTTCCCTGAACGAAGTGGGACAAAAGACATAGCCATATCATCACTCGATAGCTTGCCAGCACTACCATGCTGGACACTGTAGAGACTTGTGGTCTCGTTCACCCAAGTTTGGTGCTACAGTTAGGAATTCGGGAGCGCTCGAATAGAAAAAAAAATAAAAATTCACTAATTTTTCTATTGGAATACTTTCAAACCCTCACCTCTCCAATAGCCACAAACGTCGTACCTCAAGTGTCTCCAAACATATTTCAAAAGACGTAAGTGGTCCAACCCACGTTAAAGGCAAAAAATTTATGACTTATACATACATTGCTAATTATATAAAGGCAAAGACACCCATGATTTCCTCATACCTAAAAAACAATGTTTAGTCCCTGTTCTATGCTTGATGGTCATGGTTATGATAATGTTGACAGGTAAGCCAAAGAACATTGATCTGTCATGTTTTGATTCGTTATATAACACAAATGGAAGCACCAATTGTTAAGATGAACAATTAACTAGATCTGACTCAGATGATGACAACCCTTTATGTACAAAGAATATATATATATATATATATATGATGAATTATTCTATGAATTCCTAAAATGAGTTTTTAATTTTTAGGATTTACTTTTAGGGTTCAAAATTTTCTAAAAAAATTTAGCAAAATTATATTTATATTTGTATTTTAATCAGTCCCAACGATATATTTTTTATTCGAAACAAAAATCAAAAGCAACCTAAAATGTGTATGAAATGTCTTTTATATCCAATGATCCAGAATTATCATGCTAATTTTGTTTCGAACAAAAAATGTATCGTTGGGTTCATAAGACCGGTTAAAATACAAATATATTTTTCCTAAATTTTGACAAAAATATTTTGAATCCTAAAAGTTATAACTTCATGTTAGGACCTCTTTTTATGAGATCTCATAAGAGAATTTATATATATATATATACACGTATATTCATACCTTCTCACACTTAATATAAAGCACATCTACCACCTTCATTTTTTGCTTCAATTCTCTTCTTCCTCTGCTTTTGCTTTGTTTTTTTTCACCAAAAAATGGCTATGGAGGATCAGTTTCCCAAAACAGAAACCTTCATGAACAAGGACTTGCAATCTTATTTCCATGGCATGGAAACTGGATCCAAATTCTTCAGTGATTCAATATTTTGGGGTACTAATTATGTCGACAATGGTAGTAGCAGTGGCATGAAATCAGCATTGTCGTTGCCCGCAAATGCAGAGAGCTTCGTTTCCGTGAATTACTCAGAATCATTCCCAAAACTAGAACAATCCCATGTTTCTGAACCACCTTCTCCCCCATCACTTACAAACAATGCATCAAAATTCGCCGATTTGGCTCCATCGACAAGACTAAAGGATCAAAAGATTGAACCTTTGTCGCTGTCTCCAAGCCCTTCAAACTCCAATATTGCACAAATTAGTCAAGTTCATCAGAATTTGACAAACTACCCTTCAAGAACTCACGATGAGCACTGGCTTGGCGCGACGAAGACGCAGCCCATGAAGTACACCGGACGAAGGATACAGAATCAAACAACGACAACAACATCGTCGCCGGGGAAGCTATTTAGGGGTGTCAGGCAAAGGCATTGGGGAAAATGGGTTGCAGAGATAAGGTTACCGAGAAATCGGACGCGGGTTTGGTTAGGGACTTTCGACACCGCAGAGGAGGCTGCCATTGCATATGACACAGCAGCATATATGTTAAGGGGAGAGTATGCACATTTGAATTTTCCAGATCTAAAGGATCAACTTAAGTCCCCTAATTCGTTGAACGGAACAACAGCTGCTCTTCTAGAATCAAAGTTGCAAGCAATCTCAAAGGGTCTTTCGGGCCGTATAAAGCCTAACGATGCAGACTCTTCGCCAAAAACAAATGTCAAATGTTTGAGCAGCCATGACAGCAGCACAGGTATAGCAAGAAAAGAGTGGCAGTTTGAATTGGATCAGAACAGAGTTGGATCTGAAATTATAAATGTTCAAGGCAAGAGAAGTAGTCATCAAGGGATGATGACATCATACGTTGATGCTGTTCAGCTAAGTAGAATGTCTTCTGATACCGACGGTCCCGTAGAAGGTGATTGGTCATTCCTCCGTCCCACGTAGCTTGGGTGGGAAGCTATGAAATGCTTTATATGAGCTATCATTATATGGGTTATCACATCCTTAACTAGTAAGCACGTTTTAACTTTGTCCTGGTGTGAAACCCGAAGTAAACAATATTGTGCGAGTGATTTTCTCCCCAAATCACTTGAAGATATATAGCCTGAATTATGAATTATGTGTATCTTCATGTGGGTTTTATGTATTTTGATTTTATTAGCATTGCAACTAAAGTTTCTTTTACTATAGCCCCCATTAAACTTTTTTTGGTCTAAAAAAGGAGGAAAGATTTTAGAATCTATGCATACTTACTTTGGTACTAGTCTCCTAACATTGATTTTGTTCTTTTATGCAGGTTTTGTAAAACCCTAGATTTTTATGGGATAATTTGAATTGATCTTGATATTTGGTGAGTAATTGTAAATATGAAATTAGGAGCCATATTGAAATAGAATAAAACATTTAGGGCCAAATGTTTTAAATACCACTATAACACTCACCCAACTAAGCTGACAAAATAGATCATTATCAAGTGTTTTTGGGACGTCTTAGACCTTGTAATTGGCCTTTATCTAGAAAAAAAATATGGGTACCTTTTACATACAAAGAGTTTACTTGTTACTAGAAGAGCCTAGTTGTTGTCATTCTTTAAATCTTTCAATTCACTCCGATAATATCATAAATCATAAAAGGGGTCAATGCTTAGGAAATGAGTGCATTTCCATACTATTAATTATTAATAGATTATTAACGGTTAAACAAAAAAGATGACATTTTAAATACCCCTATAACACTCTTTCTTTCTCTTTTTTTTTTTTTACCGAAATGACATTTGACGCTATTCAACACGGTGTATTACAATTTTTTAACATTAATGACGCCTAAATGTTTAGTAACTTTAATTCACCAAACATCAGTGGAAAAATTGTAAAAATTATTAATTCACCAACCATACACAAAGATCTCAGTGGAAAAATCAAATATTAATTCACCAAACATTCTCACTCTGGCCAAGTTCAATAACAGCATCAAAAACCTCTGCTACAAAATTGCCAGAAGTCATCCAATAACTTCCGCACCTCTGCTGCCTTACCAGGACGTTGTGCCAACTTCGGAAACGACAGCGAAAAATACAGAAGAAAACGAATTAAAAGGTAACATACCATAAACAAATGTAAGTATGGAACTACATTTTACTACTACTTTATCCCTAATGGTGTTTCTTCCTTCTTATTCTAGTAAAACTTGGCCCCCAGCATGTCCTTTCAAATTTATTCTTCATTGCTAGACGGCAATGATTCTTTCTTTGTCTCAGCCATATCGTCAGCTAAGTTTCTGTCAACATGTTCATCTTCTACAGCCTTTTCTTCTCTGTTGTGCAGATCAAAAGTAGCCTGCTCAGCTAAAGCCTCGCTTCCCACGTTGCTAGATGCAGCACCTACTCCCATCCCCAAAGACGTTTCTTCAACGATTTCATCATCTTCAGAATCATTTCCGCCAGAAATACTCTCATCGTCCAGTGTCTGAGAGTCGCCTCCATTGATTTCCTCAGCCTTCACATATGTTTCCATCATATCTACAACTTCTCCAGGAAGCCGTTGTTGTAGAGGCACGACATTGCTGATGACATGACCAGTCCTCAATCTCTCCCTGTAATCCTCCATTTCTATTCTGTATCTTTCTTTATCTTTGATAGCTTTCTCCTGATACACCTGGATAAGGCACACAAGAAAGCATACCGTAAAGCTATAGAGCATTAGTGAAGAAACACGTTCAAAGAGAGGTACATTAATTGATTCATATTTTCGTCAACTCACCGATTTTTCAGGTTCTCGTAGCTTATTCCATAATTCACCGATCATTCTGCTGATCTCTCTGTCCTTGCCAGGGTGAAGTGGTTTAAGCCTTGCATGTTGTTCAGCAAAGAAGAAATTATAGCCGCTTCTGTTAGGCTTTGGATGAGCAGGATCTCTCTTTCTTATCTCACTTTTCTTCCTCCGCCGGCGACGATGCGTGCGAGGTACAGTATTAGAATTATCACCATTGTTGGCTAAAACACTGGAATGTCGTGGCACTTGCCATCCTGGGTTCTGTTGAGTGTGATATACAACACCTTTAAGTTTCTTTGCGCCTACTGTGACCGTAACAAGGTAACCGGTTTCAAATTTCCCATCAATGACCCCTACCACTGTCGTTGGGGAATTCGCTGATGATGTTTGCCCTGGTGCGACAAAAAGACTAAAAATGAGTAATTAATCAGTCCCAAACCATAAGAATCAGGATGAGAACCCCAACCGTTAATTGTGTAAAAAAAAAATTCAAGAATAAAGGAAAGCGCTGAAGATCAAATGAAACTAGAACATGCAGACAACAGATAAACTATTAAAAGATATTTCGAATAGCTTCCACTACCACTACATTTACTAAGACTGATAAAAAGGGAGAGGCGAGGTAAAATCTTTAAAGACTTTTGGGGATGGCACATTGTCTTTTCCGCAGTTGAATAGAACAATCAAAGCAAACTAATTTTTTAAAATTTTCTGCAGCAATAAACTGGTCCCAAAAAAAGATCGAAACAGATTTATGTATCCATAGAATGGGCTCTGTAGATCTGATACATTTCGCATGATTATTTTGCAGTAAAGATTATTTTCAAGTCCGGTTGCTATGTTCAAAAATACATGCAATAGGACCATGACCATCTTCCCACAGAATCACAACCCAGTGTCTCCGTAAAATCTCTAAGTAAATTTTACATGATTCCTCATGCAAATAATAATAATTCTGATAGCTCCGACACAAGATGAGTACTGACAAAGAAGATGGATACTAATGCCAAGCTTGGCGTTGATGTTTTCCTGCTAGTAATTATTTTCATTAAATATCACACTGTTATTCTGTAGGGAAAAAAAGAAACAGAAGAGGATAAAATGAGAAACACCAACTTCAAGCCTAAGACTATTTTTTAAATTTAATTATCGACGCAAAAGAAATTTGAGAGGTCAATAAATCTTGAAGAGGAAAAGGAACAGGGCATCTGAAAGAATACATTTCGCTCAGGACAACTAAAAATAAGAATATAAATACCTCCAGGAAACTCTGCTGCATTTATATGTGGTTGATAGGTAGCCGTAGCAGATGCTTGAACTTCAGGTGAAGGCTGTGTGGTCATTTGTACTGGATGGTGTGCTATAGGTGGGCTCTGTGAAGAATCTACAACAGATTTTGTGGTAATTATTATGCAAAAACCCACAACATCAATTCACAGAGCATATAGAGTTCGATGCACATACCAGTAGGCATTGGTGTCCAACTGCGGGCTTTGAAAAAATAAATTTGCTCGTAGTGGTAAAGCAATGAAAAATAATATTTGCGCAGCACAAAAGATGCATTCGTGGCAGTAGAGGGGAAGTTGAAGGTAGCAGTCACTTCTTTCCATCTTTTTTCCTTGATGATCTGCAACAACATTAGTAACTTTCTGACCAGATCGCTCAACTTTATTAGAACTCGAACGAAAAATAGAGTTACATGTAGATACATATTTCTCATCGATCAATATGATATGAATGCAGATTTGTCATAAATGGTAGTCCAATGCAACATTACATGGAAATCCAATCATACAGAATCAGTATACTAAACCAAGCTGCAATCACTTCGTTAGGTCATACACAAAAATATACCAGTTTAAGAATGGAGCGGAGCTGCCTCTTCAAGAGAAAAGTTTCTATATTAAAATGATTCTAACAAGACTGTTTTCCTTAACTATTGACATCAAATAGGGGAATATTTTTGCTGATTTTACTACACTATGGAGACATGGGATTGTTGATTACTAGTATCAAAAAATTATTTTAAACTTCTACCAAAAACAGGATAGAACCACTAATGAAAGATCTTATAGAACAAAAGCAAATGTCTATGATAACCAAATCTAGAAACGTAATAGCACAGTGAAATTTCTAAGGAGTGGAGAACATGGAAACATTAGGGTGGAATTTCCCTTATTAAATGTCATGTAATGAAAACAGTGATGTGACTAATGGGATGGCCACTCCAATTGTAGGTTTTCCTTTCACACACTGACAGAAAGATTAAAAAAACAATGATAAATATCCAGGACTATCTTAAAATTAAAGCAACTATAATAGATTTCAGAGGTAGGAAAATCATTATTTGCATCCCGTTTTTTACTAAGTGCACCCTATTAACCCTTTAAAAACACACTAGAATGGGGTGTACTTAGTAAAAAATAGGGTGCAAATAATATTCATCAACATCTAAAGTTTAAGCATTTATCAGTGTCCCAGTATCATTGTCACAAAGGCAGTGCAAGCAAGAGAACCATGACTACGACAACATAAGAAATCTTCGCACAAATCATGTCACAAAATTTTGAAGCATCAAATAGCACATATTGTGCTCATACAGATGACTGCATAAGTTACTAGTTTTCATTTTTTGGCCTGCTTTATGGACTCAGGAAGACAGAATATCCTTGAGACAACTTTATAATCTACGATGAGAACTTGGTAGGCAATTTATTCTTCCTTTTGTCTGTGATCAGCATTTTAGTAGAGAAATAATTGAATAACTATTCCCTAAAAGGACTGTTGTCTATCATCTCAAAAGGACAGTATTAAGTCTTCATGCGTTAACCAACCAACATGTAGCATACAATAAAATAACCCACGGAGGAAAAACTGAAAAATAAAACCAATCATTAATTGTACTTAAAACTGGACACGGGAAAAAAAGAGAGGAAAGCGAACAATGCATTAGCTGTACCTATTTTTACATTACCTTGTCTATGCCACCACGAGAAGTAACAACCACAAAAAGTTGATGCAAGTCCAACTCTTTGCCCCCTATGATAGGAATCCTACGACACAAAGCAACCAAACAGTATAACAAATTGTTGAAAGTGAATCAAAGAGGGAAGAAGCAACAGAACTAGTGCCAATGATATTTTATTGTTTCGAGAAGAATTATGAAAGGTTTTACATTATGAAAAGACAGTGGGTTCAATCTTGTTGCCAAGCTGTAAAGAACAACCTGTCTATCCCTTGAAGAGGTCCATAAAAGACACCACAAATAAAAGAAAGTGCTTCCCCACTTGCAATTCTACTCAGTTGGCAAGCCTCTGCCCAGCTCACTATTAAAGCCTTATATTTATTTCTACAAGCAAAACCAATCCTTTGCTGTGGCTATCTTTAATCCATAACCACTATGGCAAACAAAGTTGCTAAACTTTCTTCGATCGCAATGTTGCTCATGAAATTCCTTATAAGTTATAACTAGTAGAATCTAAAATAACATTCCAGAGATTATCTTATTGTTTGTGCTGCTCAAATACCATGTGATGGACATGATCCACTGGACTTGTTCTGGCATATATTTCTGCAAGACGATCATCATATTTGGAGAAGTGCTAAGTAACCATTAACTAGACAGTATTTGGTCTTTGTCACCACTCCTGGCTGTCTCAAGAAATTATTGATGCATGTGTTATTGCAAAGTCAAAAGGTCAGTCAAAAATACTAATGAATCAATGATGCCAATAATGCTATACTGATCAAACAGGCTGTAAAAAGGATTCTTTCCATGCACTTTAGACAAACAATGAAGTCTCATGCTTTTTAATCCTTCGGTCTATTTCAAGAAAACCTGAAAGGAATTCCTACACAATTCAGGACCAGATACTAATTTCTTGGATCAGTCCAAGGAGGTGGACTTCTTGCAACAAAATATCATCAACTGAAGACACCACTGTCTTATGACTTTCTTCATCTTCCGGCAGGTAACCTATGCTAAGTAGATTAGAAGTACGCTTGAAAGTAGTAATGTTCTAGTAGAATACTAATCTAAGAGAGCAAAATAGAAGAAGACCCAGAAAAATGAATACAATAGAGCACAACGAAAAAAAAAACAAGAAAAAGAAATAAGCATATAAGATATAAAATTTTGGCGTCAGAAATCTGAAAAACTTGAATGGTTAATCAATAACAATAAATGGTTGACAAATTGAGCATAAGATAATCAAAAAGAAATTCTTACATGAATTTGGTACCCATCGCAGCATGGAGCTTCTCCAAAGTAAACATGAAGAGGTTATTCAAGGCCACAACATCCTCATAACTTGCCATTGGTTGCGGATAAGGGATGTAGTTTAAGGCTGGTAGTTTCACAGGAAGTGGACCCTGCTTGCTCAAAGATGTTGAAGCCATTGCTAGAGTTTCACCATCCAAATGTCATGCCTTTTTTCTCTGTTCAATCATGAACTATCAAATTGTTACTCACCATCTCCACTATAACCATAAATGCAAGCCAGATTTACCAAAAATTAGAGAAACATAGTTAGGAGGAGAATCAACAAACAAACAGCTCTTGTCAAGAAAATCCAAAATGGAAAAAAAAAAACAAAAAACCCAAGACCAACCTACAGAACCAAGTTTATCCACAAATAGGAAAAGTAATTAAACACCATGCAGATTGCAGATGAGAAGCAAGAAATTTGACATTTATTGAATACTAACATAACAATGAAACCTCACTTGATGTAATAACTCCCACTAAAAAGAGAGATTCAGAGTCCAAGAAAAGCAACATAGCTGTCGCAGCTATGAATTCCTCCATAGTACCAAGGAAGGAACAGAAATAACCCATCAAAGCTCAGACCTTTTTAGAACAAGCAGACTAAAATCTACAGAAGGCAATATCCATTTAGGTCCTGTTAATAAAGAATCAATCAGATAGATGATAACCCTCTCTATATATCTACTCTCTGTTGGCTATCCCTATGATAATCCTATGTATTGTACGTCTATATCTTTTCCTGACGTTCTTGAGATACGCAGATATCTCTGATGGCCTGATGGGTACTGAAGAAATGTATTAAATAATCTTCTTGTCTCTCTCAATACATCAACAAACCGAGATTCAACAGAAAAGAAAGCTTTTTTAACAAAAGATATGAAGCAAACCCACAATAGACAAACACCCACAAAATACAGAAAAGACTGTTCATTATTTTATTCATTCCCAAAGATTAGGTTTAAGGAATAGAGTAATAAAGTTATGGTTATTAATCTATTCGGGGTTATTGTTATTATTTCTTACATAAAGCATTGTAAAAAAAACAAAAAAAAAGTCAGATGAGAAAAGCAGATAACAGAGTTAAAATATAAAATAAAAAACAAAACTTACCTACCAAGAGTTAGAGAGAGATTTCTTGAAACCAGTTGTTGTGGATATATGCATCTCCCTCTCCCTCTTCCTATTGTTGATATATTTAACAAATTCCTTGAATAATGGTGAGAATGATGAAGAAGAAAAGCTTAACCATAAATGAAAAAACTTAACCATAGATGAAAAACAATCCCTATTCCCTACAAGCCAACCTAAAAGACAGTAAAGCCCTCATCAAGTGGTTCTACTTGCTCACAATAGAAAAGGGTAATTCAAGAAATACACAAAATTAAATATGTAGATTTGTTATAGGGAAATGGGTTGTTCATAGGATTGTCAAAATGTGAGCTTTTGACTTCCCATTTGAAACGGCAAATCTCAAAATGAGAGATGATGACTTGATGAGGAGTTGGAAGGGTTGAGAGATTTGAGATATATGTGGCGTAACAGAAGTTTGTTTTGGCATTTAATTCATTGGAATTAGTCCTGCCTTTCCTTCTCTCTCTCAAAAACTCCTTTATATTTATTGCCTTCCTCAATTGTCTCTAACAATCGACCTTTTTTCATTGGTCTGCTGCATAACATTAAGATTGGGTACAGTCATTAATATTGGAATGGTTAATTGGTGAATTGGTATTTGAATTTGACCAATCATTAATCTTTTATAAATTTTTTTAAGAGAAGAATTATCCGGTAGGACTGTAGAAATTTAGCCAAAAAAACCCAACCGAATGGTCAATTTTCGATAAAAATATTTACATATTTCTTTAAAAAATCGACAGAAAAAATTGACAGGAAATCAGGGGAAAAAAATTTGACAATAACTGACCAATCGATCAATTCAATTTATGTCAAAAAAAAATTGAAACCGACAATTTTTTTGTGATATGAGCTTTTTAATTATGTTGAGATATGATGTGTGAATTTTGAGTCAAATCCATGATTGATAAATGATAAATCATTTTTTGTGGCTTCTTTTATTACATGGTGAGTCATATGATGGTTCTGTTTGAGACAATAATACGAGTTAATACAACTTTTGGTCCCTGAAAGATTGTCCGTGTTCCAAATTAATCATCGAAAATCAAATTGTGTCAATTTAATCACCCAAAGTTTGATTTGTTCCAATTTCATCACTGGCAGATTTTATCAATTTAGGTCAGTCAACCTGTTGATGTGGCAGGTTGACTGCTAAACTATTGTTAGATAATTCTGATGTGGCAAACGATGTAACAAACGACGCTTACATGTAAAAAACCTAAAATATCTGAAGAATTTTCCTGTAAAACACTCATAACCCACACAAACCTGAAAACCCTAGTTAATCATCTCTGCGATTCCGGTTATCATACAAGCCATCGAAAACAAATCTCTACGTGTTGATTCTGTTAAACAAGTCAACATAATATTCTCTTATTGATTTCCTATTTCCTCAATCAAAGGAAAATTGATACCCGTGAATCACTGATTGGTGATTAATTGTAACTTATATATTGCCTCCTTGAGAGAGAATAAAAAAACAGACTTTCAATCAAACCTTTAACATGGTATCAGAGGCGTCCTTTAACCCTCGCCATCCACTTCGTCTTCTTCATTCTTTTTAACCCAAACCACAATAGTCTGTAGTGTCTCAAGACAAGAGACATGACAGATGACAGTGGAGTACTTCCACTAACCATTCCAACTACCACGATGAGTGGTTCTAATGAAACAATGAGTAGTTCAAACGGGCCTCTTGAATCCACCAACATGACTGCGTTCGGCTTCAGATTAGGTGATACAAACTTCAAAATCTGGTCGAGGATGATGGAGGTCCATGCAGCAAGCCAAAACAAGCTTGGGTATCTCACTGGTCATACAAAACCGGTTGACGAGAAGGACCCTGGCTATTTGCGATGGCGAACAGAGGATGCCCTTGTACGTGGATGGTTATTGAGGACCATGGAACAACACATACTTGGGTTGTTTATTGAACTTCCAACAGCAAAAGAGATATGGGATAGCGTCTCTCAGATGTTCTATGATGGTGAGGATGAATCTCAATACTATGAACTACGTTGTAAAGCAACAAGGACACGGCAAGCGGGCCGCCAGGTAAATCTCTATTTTGCAGAATTAAAGGGAGTCTGGCAGGAAATTGATAAGCGACGTCCCAACAAGATGGTGTGTGCAGCCGACATAAAAACCCGGAAAGAAGAGATCCAACAAGAACGAGTATATGATTTCCTTGCAGGACTAGATGACGGCTTTGACTCAATCCGGAGTGATCTTCTCCGGATGAAGCCAATCCCGAAGATTGAGGAGTGTTTCAATACAGTCCGACGAGAAGCACAAAGACAGATAACTATGCTTGGAGGTAAAGAGAGTAGTTCATCCGTGACCATGGTTACCAAGTCTTTTCCTAAAGACACCTCTCGGCCTCTACGTGACTCAGAAGAAGCCGAAAAGGATAAGCTTAAATGTAGCCACTGCCATGGAACTCGACATACTAAAGAAACCTGCTTTGAAATTTATGGGTACCCAGATTGGTTCCTCGAACGAAGAAAGCAAAATCGAGGGAAGGGTAACAAACGAACAAATCCAGCAAAAAATAGCTCAGGAGTGGCAGCCATAGCAACCGGCCACTCAAATTCAACAGCTGTCGAGATAGATGGTCTCAATTTTGAATTATCTCTCTTCAGCATGATTTTCGAAGGAGATGACAACCGTGATACAGGTAATATGGGCACTGCCCTAACTATCTCTGCAGCCCGTGATACAGGATGGATTATTGAATCTGGTGCTACAGACCACATGACATATAATCCGGCTTTTTTGAATTCCACAATTCATCCTCCTCAAGATAGTATTATTACAGCAAGTGGCAGTGTTATCCCTGTCACTGCAGCGGGTTCTGTAGCCCTTACTCATACTCTTTCCCTACACAATTGCTTACTTGTACCTGCATTATCCAGTAATTTGTTGTCTGTAGGACAAGTAACTACTCAGTTAAATTGTGTTGTACTGATGTTTCCTACGTTTTGCTTACTCCAGGATATTCGGACTCAGGAGATCATTGGGCGTGGTACTAAACGGAGGGGGTTGTATTACGTGGAGGATATTACTTCAGGGCGTGCTTATCAAGTCCAAGGTAGTGATAATGCCGGTGTCAAAAACATCCAGCTCTGGCATAGAAGGTTGGGTCATGCATCCTTTGGATATTTACGGAAATTATTACCTAAGTTATTCCAGAATATTTCAGAGTCTTCTTTAGATTGTAATGTCTGCAAGTTGGCCAAGAGCCATCGTACTAATTATCCTATCAGTTTTAATAAACGAGTTATTCCTTTTGAATTAATTCACTCTGATGTGTGGGGACCGTCACCGGTTACTACTTTGTCTGGAATTCGGTGGTTTATCACCTTTGTGGATGATTGCACTAGGATGACTTGGATCTATATGATGAAAAATAAGAGCGATGTCAGTGGCATATTCAAAGCTTTCTATTACATGGTTCAAAACCAATATTCACTCCCCATCAAGGTGCTTCGTTCCGATAATGGTGGTGAGTATATAAATTGTGACCTTGTTAATTTTTTCCAGGACAAAGGCATACTTCATGAGACTACATGCCCTCAAACCCCACAGCAAAACGGGATTGCTGAACGGAAAAATCGACATATCCTTGAAACCACACGAGCACTGTTGATTGGTGCAAGTGTTCCCCAAACATATTGGAGTTATGCCGTCACCTACGCAGTCTACCTGATGAATCGGATGCCTTCCAAAGTTCTAGATTTTCGAACTCCTTTGGCAACATTGGCTGATCATGTCTCTATTTGCTCTTCTTTAACTTTAGAACCTCGGGTTTTTGGTTGCGTTGCTTATGTGCACTTACCCAAGAATCAACGAAGTAAACTAGATCCCTGTGTAGTGCGGTGTGTATTCCTTGGATTTAGTCCCCAACAGAAGGGGTACCGATGCTATCATCTTTCCTCTCGTCACATGTATGTCTCAATGGACATTACGTTCTCCGAGGATTCATTATTTTTTCCCCCTACCCGAACCAACCATGATCCTCAGGGGGAGCCTCAATGTCATGATGAGGGTTATGGTCAGTTCGGTACAGTGTTAGAAGAACCCACAACTGAGATTGAAACTGTGAGTATGCATGAAGCAGTGACAGTGCCTGACGTAGTGCATGAAGCTGAGACTACAACATCAGGGACTCTGCATACAGTGCCGTGTGCAGCAAATGAAGCACAAAAAACCCCTCCTCCAGTATCACCTCCAAGATCTGCTGGTCCTACCAATATCCCGGAGGTAAGTATCCCTGACCCTGAAACTTGTTACAATTGTGGTCCTGTAGAAAGTACATATGTGTTACCTCCTCGAAAAAATCGTGGGAAACCACCTGAGAAGTATTCTCCGGAGGAGAAAGTAAAGTATTACATTACAAACTATGTATCTACTCACCGATTACCACCATCGTATTGTGCTTTAGTTCACCAGATTGATGCAATAAAAATTTCTACAAGGGTGGAAGAAGCTTTACAAGACCCACGATGGACTGCAGCAATGAGAGTAGAGATGGAGGCCTTAATGAAGAATAGAACTTGGAGTGTAGTTTCTCTTCCTTCGGGTAAGCAAGCTGTAGGTTGCAAATGGGTGTTCACAGTTAAACACAAAGCAGATGGGTCAGTTGATCGGTTCAAAGCCAGACTGGTAGCTAAGGGCTACACACAGACTTTCGGAGTCGATTATCAGGAAACTTTTGCTCCTGTTGCAAAAATGAATACTATTCGAGTTTTATTGTCTTTGGCTGCTAATTTTGATTGGCCTCTTAAACATTTTGATGTAAAAAATGCCTTCCTATATGGAGACCTACAAGAAGAAGTGTACATGGATTTTCCACTAGGATTCGGTGTCCCTGATTCAAAAGGAAAAGCTTGCAGGCTTCATAAAGCGTTATATGGCCTCAAACAATCACCCAGAGCGTGGTTTGGGAGGTGTACACAAGCTATGAAGAAATATGGATATCGACAAGGAAACTCAGACCATACACTATTCATCAAACATAATGGTAAGAAAGTAACCTTGCTTATCATATATGTTGATGATATGATCGTCACAGGAGATGATGTACAAGAAATTGAGAGATTGCAAAAGCACCTTTCGTCAGAGTTTGAGATGAAAGACCTAGGAGGACTCAAGTACTTCTTGGGTATTGAAGTTGCACGCTCTCGTAAGGGAATTTGTCTATCACAACGGAAGTATGTTTTGGACCTTCTGTCCGAAACTGGTATGCTTGCATGCAAGCCGGCTGATACTCCAATTGTGCAAAATCATCACCTGGGTATTTACGAGGATCAAATTCCTACAAACAAAGAAAGATATCAGAAGTTGGTAGGAAAGTTGATCTATTTATCATTGACGAGACCCGATATTGCATATGCGGTGAGTGTTGTCAGTCAATTCATGCATGCACCAAGTGAAGATCACATGGAAGCAGTTACTCGTATTCTGAGTTATTTGAAGGGAAGCCCGGGCAAAGGATTATGTTTCCGAAAACATGGTCATGTGAAAGTAGAAGGGTACACAGATGCAGACTGGGCTGGTAACGTTGTTAATCGACGGTCTACATCTGGTTACTTTACATTCGTGGCAGGCAACTTGGTGACATGGAGAAGCAAAAAGTAGAATGTAGTGGCTCGGTCCTCCGCAGAAGCTGAGTATAGGGGGATGGCGCAAGGGATTTGTGAACTTTTGTGGCTTAGGATTTTGCTCACTGAAATTGGGTTCAAGCCAAAAGAACCAATGCACCTATATTGTGACAATCAAGCAGCGAGGGAGATAGCAGATAATCCAGTACAACATGACCGTACTAAACATGTTGAGGTAGATCGGCACTTCATCAAGGAGAAACTAGAAGATAAGTTGGTGGAGATTCCATTCGTAAAATCAGATCAACAATTAGCAGATGTTCTAACTCATGCCGTATCTGCGAGGGTATTTCATGACTCGTTGGACAAGTTGGGCTTAGTAGATATCTACGCACCAACTTGAAAGGGGGTGTTAAACAAGTCGACATAATATTCTCTTATTGATTTCCTGTTTCCTCAATCAAAGGAAAATTGATACCCGTGAATCACTGATTGGTGATTAATTGTAACTTATATATTGCCTCCTTGAGAGAGAATAAAAAAACAGACTTTCAATCAAACCTTTAACAGATTCCATGTTTGGCATCATCTCTGCTCGTCGATCCATCTTTTGCATCATCTTTGAGTGTCGATTCCATTTTTGGCATCATCTCTGTGTGTCGATTTTTGGGAAAGTTAAAGAGAACCCGGCGGACCAAGCTAGTATGCACTATCGGACCTGCCACCTGCGGCTTCGAGCAGCTGGAGGCGCTGGCAGTTAGTGGCAAGAATGTGGCGCGCATCAAGATGTGCCAGGCACTCGCGACTAGCACAGACAAGGCATCAAGCGTGTGCGCAGGCTCAACAAGGAGAAGGGATACGTCGTCTCCATCATGATGGACGCTGAGGGCAGTGACACCCGCATGGGCGATCTCGGTGGCGCTTCTTCTGCCAAAGCCGTAGGCTTTGATTTGTTAAAATATTTTTCGGAACAAATCTTATTTGGGTTTTTTGGGAAAGTAGCCCTTTTTAAAACTCAATTTTGAAAACTAACCCACTTTTTTAAAAATATGAAATCTAACATTTTTTTGAAAGGAAGTGTCTCAAATACCCTTATTCCACATGGTTTCATTCAAAACTCATTTTCCCTTCCCAGAACATCACTTTTCACCTTCGTTCTTCTTCTTCTTCGTCTTCGTTCTTCTTCACCTTCGCTCTTCTTCACCTTCGTTCTTTCATTGTATTCGATGCTGTTAATCTACGATTTTTGCCTCATTCGATCACCCCTCTGCACCTGGTTATTCATGGGTATGTTTTATTTAATTTTGTATTTGTGCTTCGAGTCTACAATGGTTAGGGTATGAATTTTTCAATCTAGTAATGCTTAGGGTTTCGAATATTCATTCGAGCAGTTTAGGGTACTTTGTGTGCTATGTTCCAGTATTTCATATTTGTTGTTTCAAGTATTTTGTTTTATCTGGTCGAGTATTTTGTTGTATCTGTTCGAATATTTCAGATTTGTTGTTCGAGTATTTCGTTTTATTGTTCGAATATTTTGTTTTATATGTTCGAGTATTTTAGTTTTTCAACTTTGACCGCCCGTAACTTTTGATCCGCTCATGTGTTTCCTTATTATAATATATTTCCGAGGACTGATTTTGAAGACCTAAAATTCAATTTGGGGTTTACCCCAGTTGAGATTCGGGAAGAGATAGAAAAGGCGTTGTTTTGAATTACATGTTAGAGTAATTGTAATTATTTGTTCGAGTAATTGTAATTATCTGTTCGAGTATTTTAGATTTGTTGTTCGAGTATTTCATTTTATTGTTCGAGTATTTCAGATTTGTTGTTCGAGTATTTTGTTTTATATGTTCGAGTATTTCAGTTTTCCAAATTTGACCGTCCATAACTTTTGATCCGCTCGCGTATTTCCTTATTATAATATGTTTCCGAGGACTGATTTTGAAGACCTAAAATTCAATTTGGGGTTTACCCCAGTTGAGATTCGAAAAGAGATCGAAAAGGTGTCATTTTGAATTACATGTTAGAGTAATTGTAATTATTTGTTCGAGTATTTCAGATTTGTTGTTCGAGTATTTCATTTTATTGTTCGAGTATTTCAGATTTGTTGTTCGAGTATTTTGTTTTATATGTTCGAGTATTTCAGTTTTCCAACTTTGACCGTCCATAACTTTTGATCCGCTGGTGTGTTTCCTTATTATAATATGTTTCCGAGGACTGATTTTGAAGACCTAAAAGTCAATTTGGGGTTTACCCCAATTGAGATTCGAAAAGAGATCGAAAAGGCGTCATTTTGAATTACATGTTAGAGTAATTGTAAATATTTGTTCGAGTAATTGTAATTATCTGGTTGAGTATTTCAGATTTGTTGTTCGAGTATTTCATTTTATTGTTCGAGTATTTCAGATTTGTTGTTCGAGTATTTGGTTTTATATGTTCGAGTATTTCAGTTTTCCAACTTTAATAGTCCGTAACTTTTGATCTGCTCATGTGTTTCCTTATTATATAATATGTTTCCAAGGACAGAGTTTGAAGACCTAGAAGTCAATTTTGGGTTTACCCCAATTGAGACTCGGAAAGAGATCAAAAAGGCGTTGTTTTGAATTACAGGTTAGAGTAATTGTAATTATCTGTTCGAGTAATTGTAATTATCTGTTCGCATATTTCAGATTTGTTGTTCGAGTATTTCATTTTATTGTTCGAGTATTTCAGATTTGTTGTTCGAGTGTTTTGTTTTATATGTTCGAGTATTTCAGTTTTCCAACCTTGACTGTCCATAACTTTTGATCCACTGGTGTGTTTTCTTATTATAATATGTTTTCGAGGATTGATTTTGAGGACCTAAAATTCTATTTGGAGTTCACCCCAGTTGAGATTCTGAAGAAGATCGAAAAGGCATCGTTTTGAAGTTTAACGGAGTTAATAAGAGATGTGAAGAACATTTTTTTGTTATACATTTTCTTGTTCGAGTAAATGGTGTATATGTTGGAGTATTACAAATATTTGTTCGAGTAAATAGTTTATATGTTCGAGTAAAACGTTTTTTTTTCTAAATGGAAATGGTGTATATGTTCGAGTAATACTATATTTGGTTCGAGTAATACAATCAACCGTTTCATATGGAAATGTGTGTTATAGAAAAATTTCATGACCACCTCATTCGAAGTTCGATCAATTCCTGTAATATTGTATATCTTCTCCAAAAAATCATCATAGAAAATTGACTCATTCACTACTAAACATTTCCTAGTAACACCAATGAATTTATAAATTCCTCTAGAAAATTCTCAGTCTTCGCCGTATATAACAACAAGGTCAACAACACTCATTTCTGTAAAAGAAAATGTAAAATTCATTCAGAAACACTTTATAAATCAAAATACTCGAATAGATAATTACAATTACTCGAACAGATAATTACAATTACTCTAACAGATAATTCAAAACGACGCCTTTTCGATCTCTTTCCGAATCTCAATTGGGGTGAATCCTAAATTGACTTTTAGGTCTTCAAAATCAGTCCTCGGAAACATATTATAATAAGGAAACACACGAGCGGATCAAAAGTTACGGACGATCAAAGTTGGAAAACTGAA
The DNA here is from genome assembly GCF_013401445.1 of Tripterygium wilfordii. Taxonomy (NCBI): domain Eukaryota; kingdom Viridiplantae; phylum Streptophyta; class Magnoliopsida; order Celastrales; family Celastraceae; genus Tripterygium; species Tripterygium wilfordii. The sequence goes on along the minus strand of NC_052232.1, from coordinate 3,736,595 downwards.
ATACTCGAACATATAAAACAAAATACTCGAACAACAAATCTGAAATACTCGGAAAGATAATTACAATTACTCGAACAAATAATTACAATTACTCTAACATGTAATTCAAAATGACGCATTTTCGATCTCTTTCTGAATCTCAACTGGGGTAAACCCCAATTCGACTTTTAGGTCTTCAAAATCAGTCATCGGAAACATATTATAATAAGGAAACACACGAGCGGATCAAAAGTTATGGACGGCCAAAGTTGAAAAACTGAAATACTCGAACATATAAAACAAAATACTCGAACAACAAATCTGAAATACTCGAACAGATAATTACAATTACTCGAACATATAATTATAATTACTCTAACAGGTAATTCAAAATGATGCCTTTTAGATCTCTTTCAGAATCTCAATTGGGGTAAACCCCAAATTGAATTTTAGGTCTTCAAAATCAGTCCTCGGAAACATATTATAATAAGAAATCACACTAGTGGATCAAAAGTTACGGACGGTCAAAGTTGAAAAACTTAAATACTCGAACATATAAAACAAAATACTCGAACAACAAAATCTGAAATACTCGAACAATAAAACGAAATACTCGAACAGATACAACAAAATACTCGAACAACAACTATGAAATACTCGAACAGATAAAACAAAATACTCGAAACAACAAATATGAAATACTGGAACATAGCACACAAAGTATCCTAAACTGCTCGAATGAAAACTCGAAACCCAAATCACAAATACAAAATTAAATAAAACATACCCATGAATAATCAGGTGCAGAGGGGTGGTCGAATGAGACAAAAATCGTAGATTAACAGGGTTGAAGTGAAAGAAGAACGAAGAGAAAGAAGAACGAATTGAAAAGTGATGTCGCAGGAAGAGGGGAAAAGGTTTTTGAATGAAATCATGTGGAATAAGGGTATTTGGGACAATTCCTTTCAAAAAAGTGTTAGATTTCATGTTTTAAAAAAAGTGAGTTAGTTTTAAAAAAGGAGTTTTGGAAAGTGTTACTTTTGCGAAAAACCCATCTTATTTTGTATACGTTTTCTGATTTTGTAACTTTACTTTTTAATCTGCATGTGTCTTGCAGTGGTTGGTCCAGCTGTGCAAATTTTCAAAAAAAAAAATCCACCTTGGACATTATTAGCCACATGGAAAATAGGTTTAATAGTCAACTTACCACATCAACAAGTTGACTGACTGAAATTAGCAAAATTTGCTTGAGTGATGAAATTGAAACAAATTAAACTTTGGATGATTAAATTGGCACAATTTAACTTTCGATGATTAATTTGGAACATGAGTAATCTTTCAAGGACCAAAAGTTGTATTAACCCACAATAATACACTTTCATTTCTCAATCCATTATGATTATGGAATCGGTATTGTCTAGTCTTCAAGCTGATGCCATCATCTACGTATTTTCCCCCCTTTTCTTCTTTTTTTTTCCCAGAAATGCCTGGTAAAGAGTTCCATCATTCCACATATAGCAATCCAAAGAATCCGAAAGTTTACCCGGAGCTAAATGCCCATTGCTACCTCAATAAGTTTGAGGGGGAAAAGAAAGCTGTCTACAAGAAGAAAACTATAGCAAATTTTCACAGCTCAAGTGGGACATAGAAAGTAGGAAAACTTAATACAGAGATTCAACTATCAAAGTGGTACCAAGAGCTAACTTCAGTCAAAATTGAATTTCTTCAGCATTATCCCTACCAACTTCCAGCTTTGAACTACTCTCAACAAATATAAATCATGGATTTGTGACTTTATCCATTGTCCACCATAATAAGCTTTGTCTATCATTGTACTCAGAAACGTATTGTGCCATTTAAGTACTTCGATGCACTCCTAAAGAAGAAACACTTCTCCACCGTCTTTTCTTTGACATATCCTGAAAATGTGAGTTAAAATAAGCGTACTTGGACAATTATGAAAATATGTTCAAACACACACACACAACTTCGCAAGCTAGTATATCTGTATGCATTTTTGTATATGCACTACAAAGAGGTCACAAGCCCCGGTTCACGCACAATCAGAAGAATAAGCAAATAAACTCACAAGTTCCATGCAGAAAAACCAATTTTTGAGATGCTAGAATGGGTTGCAAACATTTGCACGATAGTGCTGAGCGTATGAATTTAAAATTCCTCAGCACTGATGTTGCACCAATGCATAGACTATTTATGGCCCACATTAAACAATTTTTTTTCAGGAAAGCAACGAGGGTTAAACTAATTAACTATTTCTAGACAAAGTTGCACACAAGCAACCCAGGTAGAAGACTCATATCAATGCAGGGTCTGAGGACAGAGGAGATGGTCATTATTCATTCCAATATCGATTCATTCAACCTCTTGTTGTATGCAACCATCCTACAACTTCCATCATGAGTTTTGCCCACAAGATACCATTATCTTAAACCTCTTCTAGACAACTTCCCTCCATTTCACCCACTAAATGGCATCCAAGAAACATTGCCAATCAAGCCTCACTGTCTCATAGATTAAGAGTTAGCCTATCTAATTGCATTATTCACATTTATCAAGGGAAAATGTCTCTCCTGTTATGTATCACTAGGAGCGTTGCCAAAAACAATAGTAGGTCTTTCCTACCCACTCCTAAAGATCCCAAACAATTGGTGATAATCTCTCTATCCAATGCCTTCCCTCACTACCTTCCCTTCTCTAGCCTCACCTCCATTTCCCTCTCCCAAACATACCCTATGAATTATTTCACACTAACGTCTTCTCACCTACTTAGAGAAACGACCATCACTTAGCTGATACACTGACCAAAGTTCTAATGGCCAGCTACGTTGTACTGCCTCATGCATAGAAACTGCAATATATGACACATAAAGGCAAGATGGGCACCACTCATAGAATAGATTTTGTTATTTCAATATGCACTTAGGCACTAAGCACGTGATCAAAAGACACTCCACCATTGATATATTCCAGTATAAATTTGCCAAAAATTGCAAAAAATAAGACATATCACATCAAATATAGATCTGACCGGTTGAGATTTTCATAAATAAAAAATTCAATGCACCTTTGAGGATAAATGGGGAAAAGAGGTCTGCGGCCCAGCCTTTTCAGATCCCGTCAACCGATGTATCTCACGAAGCTGGCAAAAAATATCCTCGAGGAGTTGCAACTTAACTTTTTTCCTCTCCTTGCTTCCAACAGAGAAATTGAGTTTCTCTCTTCCCTCTTGCACAATCCTTAGCCTTACTCTAAGTTTTTCAACTTCATTGTCAATTTTGAACCGCTCATAATCTACTGCAGACATTGAATTTCTTCGCAAATCAGAAAGCAGAGCTCTGCCTTGCGAAGAAATAATTGGCAGAAATCCACTAGACCATCACATGTCCTTGGTACAGGTGAGGTAGAATACATTGACAGTTCACCTAGTCGTCCATTGACTAATTTGGTGAACTTCTCCAATTTATCATCAATGACATGAACATCATGAACAAAAGGATCCCTATAACACTCTAAGCTCCTTGAACTTTCAACATATTCTTCAAACTTATCTTTACATGGAAAAGTTATCTTTCTTTCAATAGAATCCTCAAATGTCTTTGACGCAAAACCTTCACATAAACTTGTGCTTTTGATTTGCCCCAGTCCTTCACAAACTCGAGCAACGGTTCTCTCATGCAAAGCAGACACCTTCAAATTATCTGAAGGGTTGAATTGGGGATGTACATGTGGCTTTTGTACTTCTTCTTCAGTGTACGGATCATTGTCCACTGATAACAAATCCTTATAATGAAGTTCTTCATCATTGCTACTTACAATAACTGCATCTTCATCCAGTTTAGGAATTGGCGATTCCCTGGTAAGCATAAGAGTACAATGTTTCGAGTCAATAGGTGTAACTTCATATCCTGAACATAGAGTTGCATTTTTATCCTTTTCCTTTAACCCAATAGATTCCTTAATCTGCTGCTGCATCAGCACTGGATCCTCATTTGAGTATAATGATGAAAAACCCCCTTGCCATTGCGAGGCTTCTGAATCAGGCATATCAGCATCCAACTGCTGAATTCCAAAAATCATTTCCCGGTATGATTCAACTTCCTTCTCCAAGAAATGTTTTTCCCTCTCTCTCCTTACTAGAATCTCCTTGAGAATATTCATTTCCTCGGCATCATATGCAGACTTTTCTTCGATCATCCTGCGGAATTGCCTAGCCTCCATTTCAATAGAAGCCTTCTCTTCTTGCAGACGAAGAATCATAGCCATTGCTTCATCAGCGGCAGAAGCAGCTGCACTTCTTTCTCTCTCAAGTTCAAGGGACAGGGCAGCACAAGAAGTAAGCTGTTGTTGAAGTTCTTGTTCAAAAACTCTCTCTGTAGGCTTTGAGTTCTCATCAAAGCTTATGTCCCCTTGTGCGTTGCATTTATTCTCATCATAAATCACCGCATTCTTTTCTGTTGGTATGGTTCCATTCATAGGTTCATGCAGTTGAAAATCATGAGAAACTTCTTCCTCAAAATCAACGTCCAGAGGAGCTTCCATACCATCTGAAGTTGCAAGACCTTCCACATCAGTAACAGCAGTAGCCATTGCAGAAATTATGTGAGAGGATGCACATGCAAGAAAGCACATGAGCGAATTACATTTCCCATTTGAAAAGCTTGTTTAAATTGTAAGAAGGCCTTGTTTTGCCGAAGGAAACGCCTAAAAACTAAGCCTAAAGATTGACACCTTAAAGTAAAGCCACCATGCAGATTATAGCATTCCACTTTTGGCACATTAAAGTGAGGAGTATAAATTTTAAAAATTATGAACTACTTCTCACCATTATTGAAATAATAATTATCTTCTAGTTATTGTAGAAAATTACCTATCCCTGAATTTAAAATAAAAATCTCATATAGATCCAGATTCCAGAACCTTATGGAGCAACTTCAAGAACACCTTCTACCGAACTAAAAGAGTGATAAGAATCAAAACTCTGTAATTTCATTTAAGTTCAAAACAATATGTTGCAATCTTTTGTATCAGTCAGTAACTAATAGAACTTCTAAATTTCCTTCATTTTCTCTGCAAGATATTAACTGGGGAAACCAAAAGAACAATACAGATACAGTGTCCACTTTATAGTAGTAGATCAAACAAGAAGTTAGAACACACGAAAGAAACTTTAGACCTATTCAAAATAGAACTAAAGCAAGGTTAATACAAATAACTAATATAGAACTATTGAACAAGCTTTAAAGAACAGTTTACCTTCAGTACTGGTATAAATCGTGCAGCCTTCATTACTTTCACTCCTCATTTTACTGACACTGGCAGGAGATTGAGCAGGAGATTGAGGACCAACAAGAGCATCCGATTTTGCAGGATCATGACCAGCAATTTTGCGACGTCTAAGATTGTTCCTTACTCGTTGCATTCCAGCCCCTTTACCCTTAAAATAAAACTTCATTTTATTCCTTCTATCATACAAAGAGCTACATGATGCCGCACCTTCCATAGAACTACACTCATTTTCTTGATTCCTCCGATTCAGAAAGCTTAAATTAGGCCCTTGGGCCCACAACGAATCAAAAGGGAACCTGTTCCTGACAGAGAGTTGAACGGAGGATATTTTCTCCATAGGAGAATCCACTAGCTTCCTCTGGAAGCACTTAGTACCCTTCGGGTTGCCAAATAGTCCATTGCAAGGACATGGAAGACACAAACCAAACAGACCGAAAAGTTTGGAGACGATAAAAGCAAGAAATGAAGCACAAAGTAGCAGAAAAGCAATTGCAAGGTCAAGAAATGCACCAACTAATCCAATAAAAGTCCACAACTGTATAGTTTGGAACCTCATTTTCTTGATCTCCTCTTATGGAGCTACAAAATACAACATGACACCAATCCCCTGTATGGTTGGCAGCAAATATAAAAAAACTAAATCTCAAAACACAAGTTACAGTAAATTTGATACTTCAATTGACCTATAATAAGAGAAACAAAGGAAATGGGACCATTCTATGTTTGATTGTCGAGAAATTGCAGGAAAAGACTACTGAAACTTACCAAAATACAAGTAAAACATTCGGTTGATTATTTGAGAGTGTTACCATTTTTTCTTCCTGATTTTTTTTATCACGAATAACAATACCAAAGACTAATATAATTTTCTCTCGTTTTCCCCCTCTTTAATTTCACTTTTCTTCTTAATCTACGGAACCAAACACGCAAAAAGAAAAAACAAACAGTTCAGCAAACTTGATATTCTTAAATTGAACTGTTACGAATTATTCGTTTGCTTCATCGTTTTCACAATTCAAACTTGAAATAAATTTGAAAACCGAAAACAATTTCCCATTAATTTCCGTCATTTCCTTTCCTTGTTATTCTCGGCAACCAAACAAAGAAAAAGAAATAACGGAAGCAGAAATGCCGGACTGACCTGAATCACAGCAGATAACTTGGGGACTGTTACGGAATAGAACAGAGACGGACTGACGGAGAGACCCTCCAGCTTTCATTGACGTGGAGATAGTTTTGACTCTTGAGGCCCACCTATTTGGCTCTCATAACTCTCAATTAAGTCAAGCATCGTCGACACTACCACGTGGCACGTGCAGCCCATCCTTGGATCCTTCGTGATCCCCATTGTCACTCAGACAGCTCTGGAACTGTATACGTTTGGGCTTTGAGTATTCAAAGCCCAACACTTGATGACCAATACTGTATGGGCTTTATAAGAGCAGGAACAAAACTCAATTGATGTCAATATGTCCTCATGCCAATGGCCTACAATAAAGCCCAAACAATAGAATTACAGGGAGCAATCAAATGTTTTATTTTATTTTATGAGTTAACCGGGTTTTTCCTGCATGTAAATTTATCGTTACTTTAATTGTCTCTATCTCAAATACCTTGACAAGTTGTACGACAATTTAATATGCAGAATCATCATATCATCATATCATATCATATCATATACACAGTAGTAATACGGAATAGAGAATGTGTTTTAGAGGTGCCACATCAGATTCTAAATGCATCAGGTTTGTTGCCACGTGTACTGTATTTTAAATTAAATTGAATAAAATTAGATTCAATTTGGGGTTGGAGTGAAGTAATGGGCTAATGCCCGCCAGTTACGGTTTTTCTCCTTCACCTCTTTCACTGATTCATGCATCTTATCTCTCATTCTACATGCATTTTCTTCGCACCTCTCTATCGGTTCACATACGCCTCTTATTCTCCTTCTGCGCGCTCTATCCCATAGGCGATTAAGGTCTTCCCCTCTTCTACGTTTGTGATTCTTCAAGCACTGAGATCTGCAGCTGGTTTGATTCAATGACCACCTTTGTTTTTAGGGTGAAAGCAGTCGGATCACAGAGGAGCAAACTGCCAAACATCCCCAGAAATGCCAAGGAGTGTTCGGCTAGCGTGGTGATCATTTTCTGTCACTACATTTTGGCGACCACTATAGGAGCAATCTATTTACACAAAAAATAAAGTTGAAATTTTGATATGACCATCGTGAGATCTGAAGTTGGGTTGGAAGCAGGAGGAAGCAATCCCCAACAATGAAACAACCACGATGAAGATGGAGGAAATGGGCATCCGATCGTTGGCGTAAATGCAAATCCGCCAGCAACTAATGCGGTGGCAAAATCCATCATTGGCAGTCTCTCTGGGGTCTCCATGTTGCAGTACAGAGATTCATCGGATCAGAACTTTCTTCCCACAGATGACGACGAATTGTCATGCAATTTTTTACACGATTGACACATCGACTCCCAATCCCGAGGAATGACGTGGACGGCGAACCTCTGCACCTGCAAAACAAGAACCGGCGACCCTTCGTGACCCGGGGGCACTTCGACGCTCAAGTCAAAAATTTATTCAGAGAGAAATCAAAGAGTTTTTGTAGAGAATTCTTAGCGCGTACCTCATTATTGCTATAATACACCTTTTATAGTTGGTGTGGAGTGTGGCTGTTAGGATTTTCTTATCCCATCTAACTTTTGAAATTCGAATTGTGATATGACGATTCATCTTGATCTCTTCTTTTGAATTTGAGTATTTCTGAGCTGACGCGAGGTAGTTTTCTTTGAGGTCTTCCCTCCTCTCTTTGCCAGTTGTCTTGCTGACTAGGCCTATGTTTTTTATCCATCCACAGTACTTATCCTCATATTCTCACTTTGTTATGAATAAACACAAGGTTGGATTCACAGTGATGTGATCAGAAAATAAAATTTCACTAAAAATCCATGGGGTTCCTCATTGAGGTTTGCACAGGACAGCCAAGTCCGACAGTCCAAAAAGTCCATGGGACTTCCCAAGTACATTGGATTTTATTAAAAACCCAAGGGATTCCTCATTGAGGTTTGGACTGGATGGCCAAGTCCGCTAGCTTAAAAAAGTCCATGGGTTTATTGAGTCTCACTAAAAACCCATGGGGTTCCTCACTGAGGTTTGGACTGGATGGCCAAGTTCGTCAGCCCAAAAAAGTCTATGGGACTTCCCAAGTACATTGAGTTTCACTAAAAATCCATGGGGTTCCTCACTGAGGTTTGGATTGAACGTTCAAGTCTGCGAGCCCAAAAAAGTTCATAGGAATTCCCAAGTCCACTGGATTTGAATAAAACCTCAAGGGGTTCCTCATAGAGGTTTTGGCTGGACAGACAAGTCCGCTAACCCAAAAAAAATCCATGGAACTTCCCAAGTCCATTCTGTTTTAATAAATATCCAAGGGGTTCCTCATAGAGGTTTCGACTGGACAGACAAGTCCGCCATCCCAAAAAAGTCCATGGGACTTCCCAATTCCATTGGGTTTGAATAAAAACTCAAGGTGTTCCTCATAGAGGTTTCGGCTGGACGAATAAATTCGCTATCCAAAAACAGTGCATGGGACTTCCCAAATTCATTGGGTTTGAATAAAAACCCAAGGTATTCCTCATAGAGATTTCGGTTGGATGGACAAGTCTACTAGCCCAAAAAAGTCTATAGGACTTCCCAAGTCCATTGGATTTGAATAAAAACCTAAGGGGTTCTTCATAGAGATTTCAGCTAGACGGACAAGTTTCCTGGCCCAAAAAATTAGAAAGGCCTTCCAACAAATGAGAAAGGCCTAAAATGACCAATAACTCAGCAATACGCAAGAGAAAGTGGCAAGTGTTGAAAAATTAAATAGTTTTCATTGCCTAAATAAATGTAAATACTACAATGAAAATGAAGTTCTCAAAAGTATGAGAGAAGGTTACAAATGCTGGCCCAAAGGCCGGAGACCAACTCCAAAACATAAATGAAAGCAGTAAACTAAGCTATGTGATCAGTTGTCCTAGATACTACGGGATCAGAAAAGTGCTCTGGATAACTCTCATCCTGGCGCCGAGCTTGAACAAGTTTGAACAGGCTTCAGGGGCAAATGTGGGGGGAATATATCAAGACTAACACGTGAAAAAATCCCATTGGTCACTCCAATTTGTTAACCTTGTCATTAACCACAACAAACCCATAATTTTGGGGATTAGCCTACCACTAAATCAAGAAATTGATTTAGAGAAATCTCTTCAATTATTCAAATGAGTTGGGTAATTATGAAACTCCTCCACTGGATAAAGAAGGGGAAGACTTCAAGGTAATTTTTAAGCTCTATTTTATGATTACTTTTGCTGGTGATTATCTTGAAGACTAGCTTGAGCATTGGAGTACCCTCGGTCGTCTAACAACCGTCGAGTTCTCATTGACTACCTTTGTTTTCTTGGTGAAGGCAGCCGAATCACGTAGGAGCAAACAACCAAGCTTCCCCAGCAATGCTTAGGAGTGTTCAACTAGCGTGGTGATCATTTTTTATTCACTACATTTTGGAGACCACAGTGGGAGCGATTTGTTTCAACGAAAAATCAAGTTGAAATTTCGATATGACCACCGTGAGATTTGAAGTTGGGTTGGAAGCAGGGGGAAGCAATCCCTAGTAACGAAACAACCACGATAAAGATGGAGGAAATGACCATTTGGTTGTTAGTGTAGATGCAAATCCGCCAACAATTAATGCGGTGGTAAAGGGGTTAATACCAACTGAAGAACATATGGAAGCGGAGATCCGACGCACAACGGAGTATCTCAAGTCCTTGAGACAAGGGCTCATTGAAGTCAAGCGGAAGGAAAGCGCCCCCTCGAAATCCCTAATATGGGATGGTTTTCTTCTCCACTTTTTAGGATAATGATGGTTTGGAAAATTTGCGAAATTATTGTCCATATTTAAATTTTATCTTCCCTCCACCACAATTGAAACCATTTTATTTGAAAAGATTTAAATCGGTATTAAGTAACTTCGCTGCTTATTCCCTATATCAAATTTTTTAAGAAAAATTGTGATAATTTGAAGAATGAGTAGAAGAGAAAAGTTGTCCCAACAAACACTTGAGGTATTGTCTCACATTGGGTCAAATGCCCAAGTGGGTTTTGTTCCTAAAAGGGCCCTCAAGTGGTTGAAGTTGGTTTCCAACTAATAAACCACATCGTTTGGCTTGAACCAATCAATGTGGGACATTTTATCTAACACTCCCCCACACTTGAGGGCTCGGTTATGAGAGACCAACAAGTGGACTATACGGGTTAGGGCCAGTCCATGTAGTACCTCTCACCTTGTGGGTGGTGATAGCATGATATTTTACATATTTTTAAACCTCACTTTACACTTACTTTTGTCTCTTTTAAGTGAATTAGTCATGGATATTACAAATATTTCCTTTATTTTGATTTTCAGGACAATATGAATAAATGGGTGATAAAGGTCTTATTTTGTATCAAGACATGGAGACTTAAAAGGCCACCAGGCCATGAGTTCAAGGAAGCCCATAAAGGCCGGAGAATGGCCGGATGGTGTTAGGGAAGCTTGACCATGAGAGAAGGCAATATTAGAAGGAAACAAAAAAAAGATGCCGCATGTGATCAAACAAATACAGGGAAATAAATCAGTGAAGATCACTAAATGAAGATATGCATGGGTCAGTGAAGTACACAAATCAAGGGGAGCTTAGTTGACTTTGAAAGCAAAGATTCAAGTATAGAAAATATGCGCATGAAGTCGTTGGTCATTAAAAGAGCAAAAGCAATAATGAGATTTGCACGGCACGTAAAGAAAATCGAATCAAATTAAGTGAAGGAAACCGAGTTTGACAAGGTGATCAATTGAAGGAAGCTTTTATCAGTATAAAAGGGGAGGCACGGCAGTGCAATAACACGAATTGGAGAGCCACATTCTCTAGTTTTTGTTTTTGTTCTTGTCTCTAGTTTTTTTTCTCTTTATTCTTATTATTGGTTCATGGCGTTCTCATATTTAGTTTCCTTGTGTTCTTATAACATGAGTAACTAAACCCCTTTGCTAGGGCTTGATGTAACCTAGTATGATTATTGCAAGTACTTCAATTAATTGAATGCATAATTTTGGTTCATGATTCTTGTCTTTAATTTCTATGCTTGTAATCTATTGTTTGTTTGGTTGATTGGCCACCAATTGAATGTTTAATTAGATTATCGAGCTAGGACTAAGGAATGAACCGAATTCACATGTCTTAGTGGAACTGAAATTAAGGAAATCAATGGTCGACTGCCATGAACAAGGTTTAGGGGATTGATTGGTTGTTATAGTTCTTTAGATCGTAATGAGTTGTTAGCCTTGGGTTAAAAACTGCGAACCGAACAGGATTAATCCATTGTTAATAATATTTGTTGGCACCGCGAACGAACGAACCAACATATTTAAGAAAGAATCAACCCTTGAATCGGAACCATAATTGTATGTTTGTTAATTGAATGCTTGTGATAGGATTACTAGGTGAAATCATTGCTCTAGTGTTCATCTCTTATTGGATATAAAATCTGAATTTTATTTCTTTGTTTTTATTTTATTTTATTTACATCAATCATTCTTCCTTTTTCCCCAAATCTCAATCATTCATCAAGTTAAGTACATTAATTAGATTAACTAGTCTCCGTGGGATCGACCTCGTACTTGCATACACTGTACTATTCGTAAACTCTTGTGCACTTGCGAAAAATATTACATCAGGTGGTCCAAATCTGAAAGGCCCACGGTGACCCAAACGCTATCGGGTGGAGGTCTTGAGGATCGAGCACATGCTTCGATACAATATTATAATTTTTCAGCCCATACACATCAAAAATATTGTCTGCTTTAGGTTGTCCAGTTCCTGAAGGATACATCAGGCCAGCACGACTTTGCCTTCTTAGGAGGTCACCCATCCCAATGGTGTTCTAGCATATGCACGTTTAATTGCAGAGTTATTATGAGATGTTTTCTTCTAAGAAAACGCGTTGTTGATGGTTAGGAACTGAAATTAATTATATATGTTAACAAAAATATTTAGATTTTCAATTTGGTATATATTTTGATCTCCTTTATGATTTAGGATGAACTATGAGCAGGGTGCTTTTTTTTTTATCCTTTAGGAAGCTATAACCTTTGTTAGTTTAAGAAAGGGACCCTATTGATGTGTGAGTGTCACCTAGCTATGATGCTACAATGACGGAGTTGGGATGAATTGTCACCGGGGTCGCACTTTCTATAATGATAAACAATTACATGTCAAAATAACATACTAAGCGGACAAAATAATATTACAGTTTGACAAATAACAAAGAAATTACAGTTCTTCCCTACGAGTCTTCATATTCTGAAATCGCTTCATAATAGTCTCATTATCAATACTGCTAAAAATTTCTTTCTCAATATAGACAACCAAGCTATCATTCATCCATTTGTCTCCCATTCGGTTACGCAATCGGCTCTTCACAATATTCATAGCAGAAAACACCCTCTCCACAGTTGCAGTTGCAACCGGTAAGATCAATGCCAACGTGATAAGCGTATACACGAACGGAAACACTACATTCTTCTTTGTCTCTACCATCTTTTGAGCAAGACCCGCAATACCTTTGATACCTGAAAATTTTTCATTGTTACGCACATTAATAATATAAGTCTCAAGTTGATTACCAAGCACCATAGGATCCACCATAGAAAATTCTTCTGGATAGAATTTAGCAAGACAAACCAACATTTCCTTATTGAAAGGAGAGAAGGAGTCACTTGGATTCAAGCATGCTATACAACGAAGTAATTCTGTTGTTGTCTCAGTGAACCGATTATCAAGCTCTTGAACTTGTCTATCTATGATAGTGTTAAACAATTCAACTTCAAAATGAAACAAGTTGGTGATTTTTGGAGCATTCCTTCTTGGACGGCCACGAGCTTTATATAAATATTTCATGTTAGGAACATCAATGTCATGCTTGTCACAAAAGCATGAAACTTCCTCTAACAAACTATCCCAACCACTAGTTCTCATACTTCTCAAGCGTATCTTAGATGCTTTCACTAAATCCATTGCATTCTCAATGTCTTGATCTTTTCTTTGTAATGCTTGTGAGAGTTCATTTGTAAGTCCCAATATTTTCATCATTAAATGAAGAGTGCAAACAAAGTCAAAGGATTGCATTACCTCTAATAAGACAGCAGCTTCAGTCTTATGTTCAGAGCTTGAACCATCCACTCTAATAATCTCAAGTAGATCAAGTACGGAAGAAAACATAGAAGCCAACCGAACCAATGTAAGATAATGTGAGCCCCACCGTGTATCACCATGTCGTCTTAGAGTAGTTTCTTGATTCAAACCCCTTCCACTTGAAATTTCTCCTCCCTCAAGTGCTTCAATGATCTTGGCCTCTTGTTTATCTCTAAGGATATCTCGCCTTTTACACGATCCTCCAACAACATTCAAGATACTAGTGACAAAGTTAAAAAGATCTCCAACATCATTGTGGTTTTTTGTGACACCTATGAGAGCTAATTGGAGTTGATGTGCAAAACAATGGACAAAGTCCGCAGTCGGATTATCTCTCAAAATAAGAGCTTTCAAGCCGTTGAACTCCCCTTGCATATTACTTGCTCCATCATAACCTTGACCAAGTAATCTTGAAATAGTTAAACCATGAGTAGCAAATAAAGCTTCAATACTAGCCTTTAGTGAAATAGCTGTCGTTTCAGACACATGTTGAATGCCAAGGAAACGCTCCATTATATGCCCTTTTTTGTCGACGTACCTCAAAACAACAGCCATTTGCTCTTTGCATGACATGTCACGCGACTCATCAATCATAATGGAAAATAATGAATCACCAAGGTCTTTGATGATTGCACTGGTAGTCTCCTCTACAGGAGCTTGAGTAATTTCCTTCTGAATATCGGGTGATGTCAATTTGTGATGGCCAGGAGCTTCATTAAGAACAACACTTTTTATCACCTCATTATTTCTTGCAAGAAAACCTTGAAGCTCTAAATAGTTTCCTTGATTGCTTGAGGCTTGAGATTCATCATGGCCACGGAACGGGAGCCCTTGGTGTAATAGAAACCGACTACACTCGATAGCAGAATTCAAGCGAATTCGATAATCACTTCGATTCTTCAATGACTGCTTAGAGAAGAAAGATGCAATACTTTTTTTTTATTCATTAGATTCTCACACTTCATTCGAGCTTCATTATGAGAACTATTAGGCCTTCCCACGTGGACATCGAATCTGCCTTTCTTTTTCCAATTTGAAAATCCATCACCAACAAAGGAATCACCACCTCCTTGATAACCACTTTTTGACTTAAACAAGTAACAATATAAGCAATAAACAGAATCTTTCTCCACGCTATACTCCAACCAGCTCGGATATTCATCAAACCAAGCTTCATTGAACCGTCGTAACATACCACTAATCATTTTCTGTGGGAACATGTGCCCATGAGGTTGAGTAGGACCCTTTTGTAAATATGCTCTTCGAACTCTGTCTCTATCATTAACAAGGTACTCATTAATTGGTTTTCGAAGTCCAGGATCCGCAAGAATATCTTCCAAATCAATTTCTTTCTGTTTTTGATTCAAACTAGGTTGATCTACATCCACTGGGACCATTGGAGCTTTTCTTTTGAGGTATTTATCCATATTACAAAGCTGTAAAAAAGAATGTTTCACGGTAACAATTCACATTATTCTCTATTTCTATAACAATTCACATTATTTTATTCTCTAGATTGATCTAAATCCCATTAACAATTCACATTATTCTATATTTCTAAATCAACAATTCAAGTATGACTCAAATAGGACACAAATCAAAAGCACTAAAGCAGTAAAGCAATAAAGCATGTTTCCAATTTCCTAGTAAAAAAGTCACACACTCCGAGACTCACTCGCACAATATGTATGGCTCAATAGCCAATAGGACAAAAAATTACATTCTATATTAACAACTCAACAATTAAATTATTCAAGTATAAAATATTAAAAGTATTCAACAAAGGAGTGAAGGACAGACCGTTGATTCTTTGAAGATAATGACAGACTACTCACTACTGAGTAACAGAGTAACCGAGGTAGCAGAGCAGAAGCAGAGCGGGACCAGTACAACAGTACTCCAATCGTCGTGATGCGCAGTGGCAGTGCCAACAACTTTTCTTTGAGAGGCCGAGACAGCGAGATTCGAGAGGGAGATCAGAGTCCAGAGAAACTCGATGACGATGAGATAGCGATAGAGAGAGTTTAGGTTACACTTCTCTTCTTCTATTCTTCAAAACGACATAGTATTACTATTACATATATTAAATTTTTTTTTTTTAAAATTGAGTGGGGTCAGTTGACCCCACTCTACCCATCCATCTCCGCCCCTAATGCTACTGCTAAAATTTTGTTTGTGGTCATTGTGTTGGAGTATTGCTGCATTTTTTAAACTTGCAGATGCACTGTGCATGGAAATAGAGAGTGCAAGTCCATTGCTTGCAACTTAGCTCTTTATACATATTTATGACCTAAAATTAAGAGCGGAACTCAGGCGGCTTACTTGATTTCCCTCCCTCTGAGTTTCTAATTTTTGTCTGCGATGAGCTACACGCCTACACCCTCATTCCAACGAAAATGGAGGACATCACAATAAATCGATGTCGTTTCAGTCATTCATGTTAAAAAATAAAAGAACGTTAAAAATTGATTTTATTTTTCTCTGGAATTCTTGTTATCTATTTGTGTAATTAAAGATGTTGGAGACTGAATTACACTTACCAGTCATACAACTAAATCCAATTTTCTTAGATTGGTTCACTTTTAACAAATTGGTTATATTAGCTAATATTACTATATATGGCTATAAGAAAATTACCCGAATAACCGAACAGTTAACGGTCGGTTATTTGTAAGAAAAAAAATAGTGAGGACCGACCAAATAACCAAAATAATTGACCGATCGATCGATTAAATTTTTATAAAAAACCCGACCGTTTACACCCCTAACTATATCAATAAGATGTTAATTTGATTATAAGAAACTAAAATAAGTCATCATGGGATATCCTAAGTGGCAAGGGTGGATCTTGATAAGTGTTGGTTTGGCACACATATGGTTCAATTCCATGTTTGGAATTATATTAATGACTAAATTGGGACATGTATTGAGTTTGCCATGCAAAGACAGGTTCCGGAGTGAGCCAACTCTTGGATGGGTTCAACATGACAAAAAAAAATTAGAATACAAGAAAATTAATATAGTCATTACATTTACTAATTAGAGAAAACGACTCCCTCAACAAGATCTCAAATGCCTCATAAAAGAAAATTAACAATTTCTATATATACTAAACAACGTATATCTAATATCTATGTGAACTAAACAAGTCATTAAGCCTTTAAGAGAGTAAAAACACTAAGAAAGAGTGCCTATGCTTCCTTCCACAGTTCCACTTCAGAAGTTTGAATTAATCACTTTTAAGCCATCAATTGCACCGTTTAGATTCAGATTGCCTTCCCTCCAATCTTCATCATCTTCTTCATGTGTTGGGGTCAGATTGATGTCAACAAGCTTGACATTCTCGCAAGGCACACTAGGACTGCACAACAGACTCACTGCAAACTCTGATTTGTATGTTCCCCTCACATTCTTGAAGGTAACATCCTTAATCTTCACTTTTGAAGGCTGAGGTACACAGAACAATGATTGAAACCAAGTTAGTAAATAACTATATCTATATATATTGTTTCATGTGTGTGTCTGTCAGTCTGTGTACTGATAGAGATATATATATACACATGCAAAGATAGATGATTGTGCTGTGTGTTTGTGTACATCAATGCAAAGATAGATGATTGTGCTGTGTGTTTGTGTACCTTTGATGTATCACATTTGTCGTTCGGACAGTATTTTTGGTCGATGATGATGGGGTTCGAGACATCGGTCATTTCAATGTCGTCGAATGTCACGTTAGAAGCATTGCTTGAAGTAGATCCACTCCAAGTCTTTATTCTGATACCATTCTTTGTTTTCTTTATTTTGCACTTCTTGACACTGATCCCTGATACATCCTCCTCATTCTTGGTCTTGCCCAAGCTACCAATACTGCCATATCGGAAAAAAAACAAAACAAAAAAGAGTATTACATAATTTACGTTACTTATGAATCAAAATTGTCCCAATAGAGTCAGAGTTTTGGTACCTTATTCCATGGCCACAATTGCAAGTGACGTTGTAAACAGTGACATTGACAGAACCAGCTATAATGGAAACACTATCGTCGCCAACTTCAATCGTGGAAGACGAAATGTTGATGTTACTAGAGTGACTGACATGGATTCCATCAGTGTTTGGGCTATCTTCAGGAGCAGGAGAAGTAACAATAACATTGTGAACATTGACATTGCTGCTTTCATGAATTACCAGATGGAACCCCTTGGCATTTGACAAGGAAACATTTTTGATCGTCCCATGTGAAACATGATCGAATTTCAGCGACTGCGTTGATCAAAATCAAATAAGTAAGACCCTTAAAATTCTAGCAAAACTCCATTTAATCAAAGTGATGGTCTAATTAACCATGATGTATAGAAGCAGAAGCAATACTTACTGGGATTAAGGTTTCGCAACGGGAAGAATGTTGGCAGGAATGGCAGCTGTGTTGTTTCCAAGCTTCAACCGCTCCTCGTCCATCAAAGTTGGTCGTGTCAAGTTCTCCGGTTATACTGAATCCGTTCAAGTGACTGAATTGAATCCAAGTTTTAGACGGGAACGATTGGAGTTTACTAGGAGCGATCAGATTCCCTCTAATCACTATCTTTGAGACTGATTGTTCTTGCAAGGGCCGGAGAATTCAAACGGACCGACATGGTATGTACCTTCCGGTACATAGAAAGTCGCTCTCTCATCATGATCACAAGCAGCCTTCCATGCTGCTAAGAATCCCTGCAACCCAAAAAACAACATATTCACTCAAAATCAACAACAATTTAGCAAATTATAGTAAAGAAGTAGAGACCAAACTTACCGAGCTACTCTCTGTATCTCCATCGTCTACAGCGCCATGGTGAGTTACATCAAAGACAAGCCCTCGAGGTCGTGACTTTAGTTCAGGAGCATCAACCGGCTCTGGAGCTGAGTCTGCCTGCACCAGGTAAACTTGTTGCAGCAAAAACAGCTAAAACACTGACAATTAACGTGAAACCAGTCTTCATTATATCACAACTCTATATATATATATATATATATATATATATATATATGTAATCTGAAGACTTTGATTAGACAAGCACTAAACCCAGATTAATCAGTTTGTGTTTTTTTTTTTTTCGTGATGATTTGGGTGGAGTTGTTTAGAGTTATATATAAGCAAACTTTATATCTAATTACATTTGAATTCGTTTTACTACTTCTAATTGGGTATTAATTAGCAGTTAATGTGAAATATTATTTACATAAGTCTTCACATTGATTTAATTAGGGATTAGTATTTAATTATTGGGTTGCATTAGGTGTTATTATTGGCAATCACAAACTAATGGGCAGATGATTATATCCAAGCCACTAGTTGGAATGGTAAAAAGGGTCTCCAGAGTTCGAATCCCCCTCCCCGTTTAAAAATAAAATAAAATGGAAATATAATTAGAAGTTTGATGATTCAATCGTGACTGAATATGGGCCTTCTTATGAGATAAGCCCAATGACATAACAAAACTCTTAAAAAATAAGTTGCCAAAGCCCGAAGGAAGGTCCAGACTCCAGCCCATTTCGAAGGTCAAAATTCTCAGATTGCTATCTGAATTCCTAACCCTAACCCTAACCCTAAACCTAAACCTAAACCTAAACCTTTTGCTTTCCTCATCTGCTCTCAAGAATCACTCCTTTCTGCAAATTCCAGCTTAATGTTGGTAACAAATTGCTATTTCATATACCATATCAATGTTGCTGACTGATCTGTTTGTTCTGTTCGGTTGATTTTATGAACGTTCACATTCAATAGAAACAAAGTTGCAGAGTTTGCAAAGTTTCTTGTTGCTTCCTGCTTGTAGGGGAATATGCTTACATTGGATGATATTAGTTGTCCATGAATGTGGAGAGAATTAATAGAAACAAGTATGTCATCAATCCTGTATATTCTGGAATTTACTTTGTGTTTCTTGGTCAGCAATGAGGAAGAAGTACTGTCGTGAGGAACTCTGAAGAGATAGAAAATCCTGCAATGAATGTGGCAGGTGGAGAGGGAGTGGTTCCTGAGGCCACACCTACGTAGGCGCAAGCTTTATCAACTACTCAGATGGCGTCAATGTTTGAGGCTCAAGTGCAAGTAATGAAGGAGATGTCGGAGATGATGAAAAATGTTACTCAGATAGTTCAGGCACGCACTGGACTGGATACTCACGGTGTGGTGGAGGGTCAGACCTCGGGGGAGGCTGATAGAATTCAGCGGCAATTGAAAGAGGTGGACCGACTACTCAAGTTGGAACCTCCTAAATTTCGTAGTGACATAGATGTTGCAAAAGCTTATACTTCGATCAGAGAGATGACTAGACGATTGGATACCTTAGGCATCTCGGATGAGAGACGGGGGATGGTAGCCTCGTACTTCCTGAAAGACAAGGCTTATGATTGGTGGTATGCTCTGGGGCAGAGGAAGGAACAACTTACTTGGGCATCATTTGAGAGATTATTTCTACAGCATTTTGTGCCAAACTCTTATCGCACGGAGAAGGTGAAGGAGTTCTTGACTTTGGTATAGAAACCGGATATGTCAGTGGCAGACTACAGTTACAAGTTTGAGGAGTTATATGAATTTGGGAAGATGTATACCCCGGATGAGGAGAGCGAGGCGGAGAGATTCAGGCAAGGTTTGGTGCCAAATGTAGGGGCACCGCTGGCTAGTATGAAGATTGTTACCTATGATGATGTGAGAGAGGAGGCTTTGAAGCAAGAGCAGATTAATAAAGATTCAAGGAAATATTGGGATACTTTTGGCGGTCGATCAAGTGGTGGTATTGGAGGGGCTTTTAGAGGACAGAGGCAGGGGTGGTTTAGTAAGAAGAGGTAGAGGACAGACAGTCAAACTTCACAGAACCGGTCAGGAAGAGCAGTGGAGGGCAAAGGTCCCAGGGAGGTAGAGGATCACAACAGGGACTGAGGGTTTGTTATCGATGTGGATAGACGGGTCATGTTAGGCACCAGTGTACTACTTCTGGACCTGAATGTTTTGAGTGTGGCAAGATAGGCCATAAGCGGCCAGATTGTCCTTAGAGGAGGAGAGACACACAGCAGAGATCTGAGGTTTCATCGGCAGCCTCATCACCTACTACCCCTCTTGCGTCATAGCTTTCCTCAGGTGCCTCTGTTGGAAGACGGTGATCACAGACCAGGACACAGCAGCAGCAGTCACAGATTCAACTTGCATTGACTCAGGCGAGAGTATTTGCCTTAGGGCGCTAGACATGGTTTGAGCATCCGAACTTTGTTGGAGGTACTTTTCTTCTCTCAAATTGTTTGGTGAGAGTATTGTTTGACTCTGGTGCAACAACATCTTTTATTTCTACATCGTTGGCAATGTCATTAGAGTTAGATGTGTCTCCGATAAAACGTATGTTTGCGGTGACTTCTCCGTTTGGGTACACCACTTCACTAGAAGGGTGGGCGGAAGGAGTTGTGTGTAGGTTTGGCGAGATAGAATTGATGGCGGATCTATATGACCTTGATTTTAAGGACTTTGATGTGATTTTGGGTGTGGATTGGTTGACAAAGCATAGGGTTATGATTGATTTTTGGATGCGAAGGGTCACTCTAAATGTACCTGGAGGGGGGTGATCCAATTGCAAGGATCCAAAGGAGTGTCATGTTCACACTTGCCGGGGATACCACAAAGGAGAGAGATAGAGTTTACTATTGAGTTGGTTTTGGACACCAAAGCAATTTCTATTGTTCCTTACCGAATGGTACCGGCGGAGTTGAGGGAATTGGAGACTCAGTTGAAGGATTTGGAGTCAAAGGGGTTTATTAGACCGAGCGTCTCTCCGTGGGGTGCTTCGGTGTAGTTTGTGAAGAAGAAAGATGAAACTTTGAGGATGTGTATTGATTATCGACAACTTAATCGTGTGACTGTGAAGAATAAATACCTATTACCGAGAATCAATGATTTGTTTGATTACTTGCGGGGTGCGAGACATTTTTCTAAGATTGACTTAAGATCCGGTTACCATCAGTTGAGGATTAGGGAGTCAGATGTACAAAAGACTGCGTTTCGAACACGGTATGGGCATTATGAGTTCCTGGTTATGCCTTTTGGACTCACTAATGAACCGGCTGTGTTTATGGATTTAATGCAGCGGAAACTTCGACCATTCTTGGATCGTTTTGTGATGGTTTTCATTGATGATATATTGGTGTATTCACCCACGGTCCAGGAGCATGAGTTGCATTTACGAGCAGTATTGCAAATGTTACGGGAGCATAGTTGTATGCGAAACTGAGCAAGTGTGAATTTTGGGCGACGAAGGTGAAGTTCCTTGGTCATGTTATCACACAAGAGGGTATTGCGGTGGATATGTCTAAAGTAGAGTCAGTGTTGAAGTGGGAAAGGCCGAAAAATATTATCGAGATTCGAAGTTTTCTTGGCTTGACAGGATATTACCGACAGTTCATTTGTGACTTTTCACGTATTGCTGCACCAATGACACAGTTTACGCGGAAAGAAACACCATTTGTATGGTCCGAGGAGTACGAGAAGGCATTTGAGGAGTTGAAGTGGAGACTTACATCTCCACCAGTATCAGTTGTTCCGTAGAGGAATGTGGGATACCACGTTTACTATGATGCTTCTAAAGTAGGCTTGGGATGTGTTTTAATGCAACAAGAGAGGGTGGTGGAGTATGGTTCACGGTTGTTGAAGCAACATGAAAGAAATTATCCGGTTCACGACTTGGAGTTGGCGACGGTGGTGTTTGCACTTAAGCGGTGAAGGTATTACTTGTATGGAGAGAGGTTTGAGGTGCTCTCTGATCACAAGAGCCTCAAATATCTCTTCACACAAAAGGAATTGAATTAGAGACAACGAAGGTGGATGGAATATCTGGAGGATTATGATTTTTCATTGAACTATCACCTGGGAAAAGCTAATGTTGTGGCCGACGCTTTGAGTAGAAAGAATACCATTGCGGAAATTTCTATGCGGGAGTGGGAGTTTGTGGAGTTGATTAATTCATATGGATTGGAATTGCAAGAGCGAGAGGAGAGGTTGTATTTGGGATGTGTTTCTGTTCGGCCGACATTGATTCAAAAGGTGTTAGATGCACAAATTGGGAATGAAACATTTGATGTGACTGAGGAAGAGTCCGGATGGATTAGAGGCGGAGATGGTGGTGTGAGATTTAAGGGTAGATTGGTGGTGCCAAATGACGAAGAATTACTTTAGGAAATTTTGCGAGAGGCACACCATTCCCGGTTTGCCATGCATTCGGGGGGTATATAAGATGTATCAGGATTTGAAGCGTCAATTGTGGTGGCATGGAATGAAAGTTGATGTCGATAAGTATGTTGCTAGGTGCCTCATATGTCAACAGGTGGAGGCAGAACATCAAAGGCGGCGGGGTCGTTACAACCGCTTCCGGTTGCTTAATGGAAATGGGAGAGTATCACAATGGATTTTGTGATAGCATTACCATTGACACCGAAGAGGAAGGACACCATTTGGGTGATTGTGGATCGGTTGACAAAGTCAGCACATTTTCTTCCAATTAACAAAACTGACTCACTTGAATCATTGAGTAGGTTGTATGTGCAGGAAATTGTGAGGTTGCATGGAGTTCCGTTAAGCATTGTGTCGGATAGAGATCCGCTATTCACGAGAAGTTTTTGGGAGAGTTTGCAAGAAGCGTTGGGTACCAAGTTGACTATGTCTGCTTCGTTGCATCCAGAGACCAATGGACAAAGTGAGAGAACGATTCAAATATTGGAAGATATGTTGCGGGTGTGTGTTATGGATTTTGGTAGGAGTTGGGAGGATTATTTACATTTGGCCGAGTTTGTTTACAACAACTCGTACCAAAGTAGTATCGGAATGGCGCCTTTTGAGGCTTTATATGGAAGACCATGTCGATCGCACTTGTGTTGGGCGGAAGTTGGAGAGAAAGTGTTGTCCGGGCCTGAATTTGTGAAGGAGGCCAAACTCAAGATAGAGGAGATTAAGAAGAGGTTGCTTACGACCCAAAGCCGACAAAAATCCTATGTGGATAAAAGAAGGAGACCATTGGAGTTCTCAGTGGGTGACAAAGTATTTGTGAAAGTGAGCCCTAGGAGAGGAGTGCAACGTTTTGGCAAGCAGGGTAAGTTAGCACCAAGATATGTTGGGCCTTTTGAGATTCTAGTTGGGGAAGTGGCATACCGTTTGGCATTACTGCTGAAATTTTTGAATGTGCATAATGTGTTTCATGTTTCGACACTTCAGAAATATGAACCGGACCCTTCACATGTGTTGGATTGGGGGACATTGACGGTAGAGGATGATGGAACCTATTTTGTGCAACTGGTGGGAATTTTGGATAGGCAAGATAAAGTTACAAGGTCAAGCACAATACCATTGGCGAAAGTGTTGTGGATGCATCATGGAACCGATGAAGCAACTTGGAAGTTGGAATCCGAAATAAAGAAAAAGTATCCACATCTATTCGACTTCTTATGTATGATTTCAATTTTGAGGACGAAATTTATTTAAGTAGGAAAGGATGTGAAAACGCAATAAAAAAAATGAAGTGTCCGGACACCCATACTAGGCGTCCGGACACCTCTAGAAGATTTACACATCTAGAGCAGTTGTGTGCAATCTGTCTCAGTTTGTTCACAAAGTGTCCGGACACTCCTTAAGCTGTCCGGACACCTCGAGCAATTTTTGAGCATTTTACACTTTGTCTTGATTTGTTCATAAAGTGTCCAGACACTCTTTGAGCTGTCCGGACACTCGATGATAAATTTTGTTTTAAAACACATTTGGACAATTCTGGGCTCATTCTTCTCACTGGTTTGACAGAAATAGCCGAGAGAGAGAGAGAGAGAGTGGAGAGAAGGTGATTTTGAAGGAGATCAAAGAAAAGGAAGATTGAATCAAAGATTTGGGGCTTACACAACTTGGATTTCAAGATTTTCACAAGATTAAGGTAAGTTTTACAAAGATTGAAGTTAGGGTTTTGTAAGTTTGGGCTGATTTCGTGAAATTGGAAGTTTTGGGGTAAAAGCTTGTTGATTAACCAAAGTTTATGCATATTGTTGTTAGATTTGAGCTTGGATTGAGATTGAGTGTTGGCTAAGAAGTGATTGAGCTAGGGTTGAGGATTTGGGGCAAGGTGTTATCGTGAACTCAATTTACTATATTGTGTGTTTGATGTGGGATACATTAACCATGGACCCTCAATCACCTATCAAGTAGTTGATGTTCTTGATCATATGTTAAATGAAGTTGCGCAATGAATTTAGTTGCATAACATGAATGTGTGATATTGCATTTGTTGCATGGTGGAAGCAGTGGATGGGATTTTGGTATGTATGTCAACGTGCACTAGTGGTTCCGGTTATTTGGCTCTAGTAACATGGTTGATGGTACTAGTATGGACATGCACTAGTGGATCCAAATAATTGGCTCTAGTGACATGGCTCGGTTAGATGTACGGATTGCATTTGTGTGACAACATGGCATATTGTTGCATTGCGTTACTCTTCCATAATATTCCAACCTTAATCCTCATTTTATGCTCTTATTCGATATCCCTACTGAGCCTCCTGCTCACCGTGTTATATTTGCCCCTCCTCAGGTGATATAGGTACTAGCGCTAGTGCTCCGCCTACGGATCAGCAGGTAAAAGCATGACGCGGATGGCCTGGACTTGTGATGGTTTGTTTTGTGTGGTGTTTATGTTGTGGTGTTTGATTTGTCTTTCGTTAGTTATGTATTGAGATACGTATGGGTACTTATTGTTATGGATGAATGATGATTTTGGATGGTTTGGCCAAAAGCCTTAGTATTATGTATGCATTTCGGTTTGATGATGGATATGGCCTGAGGCCCTGACTGATTTGCTTTGTTGTATAGGGATTAATTGGTTTTATTGATATATTTATTGTAGGGGGCATTCTTCGATATACGGGGAGATGCTGTCGGATTTTTGTATATAAATTTGTTGATTTAAAATTGTAAGTTAAGGGATTTGAGTCTCTGTTTTAGGTGGCGGCATGTGGGTGCACACACGTATTGCCAATAAGTCACGTTCCTGGGACGGGGCGTGACAGGTGAGCTTTTGGAGAATTTAATGGTGAGATTTGTGAAATTATTAATATACAAACCTCAGAAGTTTGATGGGCAGACTTATAAGATGATTGTGGAGCTATAGGATGGATGTAATTGAGTACTTGAATAACTTATGATATTCAATTTTTTGATAGATATTTTAACATATTTACAAAAAGCGAACGTTCTTATATTTTTTCTTCTGAATAATTTAAGAACTTGTTTAGATGATATTATGAACATTCATGTTGCACTTTGATGATTCAAAGTTTTAGAGAAGATTTAAAGATAACGAAGATGAATGTGAGAGGATTCGAAGAAGAAGAATCTAGAGAGAGAAATTCAAAAATTCATTCATTTGAAAGTATATGATTACAAAGACAAATAGCCTAATATAAAAATGTACAAACTAAAGATGTCTTGGATCTTGTAAACGACAATAAAACCCATGCTAAACTGATGAATTGTCGGCTTTAATGTGAGAAGCCCAAACTAGACATGACAAAAATAAATAAAGGGAAAATTTTATATACATACCACAAAAATATTATCTTTACACCACTTTTTAATTTTTTATAGTTTACATAAATATCCTTGTATACATTGACAAATTAATCCTATTTTTTATTTTACTTCGTTAATTTTCGGGGTAAAGTATTTTCAAGGTTGGTCTTTGGCAATGGACATGAAACAACACTATTGTTAATGGAGGTCATCATCTAGATCTTCATCTTTTTGGTTGTAACAAAGTGAAAATTGATATATGGACACATGCTACTGGTACACAATTTTCCTCCAGAACCATCCCATGACGAGAGAAGGCTCTTTTCATATCCTCCGCATTCCAATTAAGGGGGAAATTTTCAAAGTAGAATTTTTGGGCTATGACAGTTGGGTTAGGGTCATAACGATGGCTGATGATTTAGGGGTAGCGGCAGGTTTGGATTGGGTGGGATGGAAGAGGCCGAACAAAAGCTGGGTGTGGGGCAGAAGAACTATGAGGGATAGAAGGATGAATAGGTGGCCATTGGTTGGTGTGATGGTTTTTTTTAGGGTGGGTTGAGATGTGGGACAAAAAGATTGTGAGGAATAGAAGGATAGAGAGCAAGCCATTGGTGGGTGTGGTAGGAGCCAGTTGGCTAGGGAAGGTCATTTTTGGGTGGGTTGGGTGGAGGTAGTGGAGGTAGCAAGGTGATTTGGTGCCTGAATGTGTGCGGGTTAAATGTGTATAAAACAAGGGTAATTTGGTCTTTTCACTACAATTTTGTGTGTAGACTTGTAACTTTTTGGTGTAAATTTATCATGTTCAAAAAGTAGTGTAAAGATAGTTAGTGTTTTTGTGATTTGTAGATAAAATTTTCCTAAATAAAGATAAATGATTTTAATGATTAAATATGAATGTGAGCCATAATATGAGAAGCCCAAACCAAACTTAAGAAAGACCTAACAAGACTAAAGCTTAAATATAAATTGTGGGCCATAATATGAGAAGCCCAAACTAAACTTAAGAAAGACCTAACAAGACTAAGTTTACGGGACCAATTTACGAGATTTTATTTTTGGCCATTGGATCAATCCAACGGCTGATAGTTTCAACCTCTACTTTACACAGGAATTCGTTCTTCTCACCGGAGGAGATGTAGAGAGAACTTCGCAGTCGTTGTGATTGGTGACAGCGTCGTCTCCTCCTCATCCACTAGTCTCACCTAAAGGTAGCAATCCTTCTCAGCAAACATTGATCTTCTCCTCTTCCCTTTCTACCCAAAGGACCAACCCAATCCTTCTTAGCTGCTTTGTTTTATCGATTGGAGATTTGGATTCGTAGTCCTTTTGGTTTCAATTTCATTTTCTACCCAATCACTTATTTCGTTTTATCGATTTGTAGATTTGGATTCGACCCGATTTCGAGCTTCGAAGTTCACAGTCGTTACGACTGGAGATTTGGATTTGTCTCGTAGGAAAATAAAAAAATTTGTATCTAGGGCTTGGAACTGTTATTTTTGGTTGCTTCTAATTCATTATTTTTTGCCAAATTTCTCAATTATTGTCGGTGAGAGAAATCATGGTGGGTTTGATTGCAGTGTTGAAATGAGATTGATATTATGGGAAATGCTGAATTTCTTCGATGCTTGTAATGTAGACCTGCCTTGTATGAAGAGTTTTATCTTTCTTTATTTGCAAAAGGGTGATTTGAATCGCCTAGAATGATCACATAACCCATTTTGAGGTAATGTTTGACACATACATACAATGAAAGATGCAAAGGTTGTGAGATATGCAGAATTGCTTTCTTTTCTTTCTTGGCACTAGGCCTATCATCATTTAGTTCTTCCTTGCAGTAGGATCTTATGAAAGGTGTATTTGGTCTTGATTAAGATCCATGCCCAATTGACATTACTAGGTTGTTGTGATTGTTTCATAAGCTGCTTTGTTTCCAGATTGCCCTAAAACTAGACATGGCCTTATAAGCAAAGACAGCGATGAATTTTAAACAAAAGAAACAGCGACATTCCATCAACTCTGTCAATTCTCTCAAAAATAGCCGATATCATTTCATTAATTAGAAGAAACAACTGAGTGATAGAGAAAATATTTTTACTACTCATCAACTATGTTAGTAGATTTCAACTCTTATCAACACATTTTCATGGAAATTCTCATCAACTCTTCCAACAATAGACATAAACAAATTAGTAGCATTAAAAATATCCACTTCCAGATTACATGAACTATCCTTGTCAACAATACCATAAATAGATTCTATCAACATCCATAACCTACAACAAATTAGATGATCCAAAAACTAAACACATTCCAGTATGTCATTCCTGCCGGGAAAAAAAATCAGCATTAATTAATTAACTTAATAAATGAAATGCAAACAACTTGGAATATAAAATCAATGATGTACCATCATGCCACGAATTAAAGGACAATTCCTCTTGTCATGTGATTGTCCCTTTAACCCGCAACCATTGCAACGTCTATCATTGTTACTCACTATTTCTTTTCCGGCTCATTGTAGACACGTTGCGAAAGAGCAATACTAGGTGTATAATAAGATTGTCCTACATCATTTAGAGACCATGAGTTTATATTACTTTGAAGGGACTCCATTGTGTCAAATGCGATCTTGTATATTTCTTCATTGATGATAGCAGACTCAACAATATTTGGCATAATCTTACGCAATGTATTGTGATTCATAACCACTTTAACGTCAAAAGTACCTCGCCCATCACTGCTGCCATAAGATTAGGTATTAAAACACTTAGCAACTTTGGTCCATATACGCAACACATATATATATCAGGCAATGGAGCATAAACTTGCATCTTGCGGCTGAAAGTTGCAAAGATGTGTCGACAAACATATCCAGTTGACTCAAATTTCCTGTAACTACAAGTCAAATGAGTTTGTGACTTGTTGTCCACAACTTTTCTTATGCTTTTTTGACTCCCATCAACTCGCAAAACATTGTAGAGGCATATGTTTTTTGATTCTTGGGTAATTGTTGCCATATACGCCATGCTTTGGTACAACTCCTCCAGGACTTTGTAAAAAATGGTATGAGTATACACTGCAGCCACGGACTTCTCTATTGCAAACATAGTTTTGGTAATGGGCTGTTCGTTAATGTCTTTGTGGTCAAGATACAGCTCTTGGTGTCCTTGGCGTTTTATAGCTCTTGTAAACCTAACCACAAAATCCATCAACGTATTTTTCCTTGAAACATATGACTTGAAAAATGCATGACATGTTTCTGCTCTTTGACTAGAAGACATACCTATATTAAATAACCAACGTCAGTAAGTACAAGAAATAAATGGAACAATTCGAAATCATTTCACAATTTATACAATATATTAGAATACCTGCAGAGAATGTATCATTAATATAAGCAGGAATCCACTTGAAACGGATATCATACAATGCTTTTAGCTAATCATTGGTAGACAACCCACTTTGTTCAATAACCTCGGCCCATTCGGACTTAAACTCTTCTGAACTCTCTAAATTCCATACACATTTATGAAACTGTCGATAATGGTCTCTCCATTTTACGGTATCTAACTTTTTTGAAAATTTATTCAGAATATGCCACATACAAAACCTATGCACAATGTTTGACAGTAATTCAGCTATAGCCTTACCCATTGTAGGATCTTGATTAGTGATAATCATTTTAGGTGGTCCAGATGGCATACATGACAATAACTGACTCTAAAGCCACAGGAGCGACTCAGTCGTTTCATCACTCAAGAATGAACACCCAAAGAGAGTAGCTTGTCCCTGATGGTTTACTCCAACAAAGGGTGCAAAGATCATACCATAACGATTTGTATTGTAAGTAGTGTCAAAGACAACTACATCCCCAAAAGCATGATATGCCTTTCTACACTCCACATCCGTCTACAAACAATGAGTGAACTTGTTTTCATCATCCATCTTGACTGCAAAATAAAAGTCTGAATTTTTTTTCCTTTTCAGATTCAAAATACTTGTATAACATTTGTGTATCATGTCTAGCATACATTTTCACCTCATCTCGTCGAGCATTATAAAAATCATTTTCAATACAGCCAATATTTTCTACACCACGTATTTCTATCTCCAAAATACTAATTTATTTATAAATTGACACATTTGCTGCACTAAGTTGTCATGTCAATGCCTTCATGGCGGAACACATGGAATGGTGAGATCGTAACAAATGAACTTTTCTTGGTGTTGTCAGGACATGATTATAGGCCTTGTAAAAGATAGAAACAATGAAATTTTGACTAGGGTATAACTTCACAAGAACTTTTTTTGCATTACACCCTTCTCTAGTTACACCTCGTTTTCGTGTAAAACATAACTTGATTCTACCTGCCCTTGAGTCCTTTGTTTATAGCACACAAATTCCCTCCTGGTAATTTCATTATTAGGATTGTTTAGTACTCCACATTCGAATACTAAATCCAGCTTCCCTTGCATATTCATTATAAAAATTATGGGCGTCGTTCAACGATTCAAATTCTTGTCCAATTTTAGGAATCTTTTCAAACCTTACTTGAGGAACAAAAGTTTGATCATTGGACGAGGAAGAACCCATATCCATATGCGAGATTGCATTATTTCCAGTAGTACTGCCCTCCATAACTATAGATTCAATGACACAAGGCAAACAACAAGCAGGTTTGGGCAAATATCAAATACTCCATGTCAAAAGATTGTAAAACATGTGGTAACCAAAACAAGATGGAATTAGAAATTGGGTACCTGTAGCCTTGGAATTGTAAAACACGTGGGTCGCAATACTTCCCAAATCAACTGGGTCATTTCCTACCCAAAAATTAGGTTGTGACCTGCGATTCTCAGCAGGTAAACGTGCCTCGACTCCTTCCCAAAGCGAGATTGTGCGTGATGAGATGAAGACTCCATCGTTTGTTGGTTGGCTTCGACGAGTTTAGTGTATTGCCGTGCTGTTGAGATTTGAAGTACGAATGAAACAAAGTCACAGAAGGGGATTTGTGTGTAAAATAGAGGTTGAAACAGTCAACCGTTGGATTGATCCAACTGCCGAAAATAAAATCCCATAAACTTATACCGCAGGAGAGAAGTTATATATATATATATATATATATATATATATATATATATATATATATATATATTAATGTTGGGGGCTATAGCCTAGTGTAGCCCCCTCCCTCCATCCTTGGCTAAGCTATCTTCGTTATACATGGAAGGAAGATGAAGTATTCACTAGACAGTGCATGCGGTTCACTGAATCAGCGTGCAATTGAATGATGAATACCACCAAAGCATAGGGGAGAATCATGTTCAACGTCAAGCCATTTTTTTTTTGATAAGCAGCAAATTATATAAAACAAAAAGGAGAACAAAGGGCATCAGCGTCACGTCATTTAATTTATCTATCTAAGAAATCACACCATTTAAAAGACCACAATCAAGAATTATGTAGTTCAAAATATTCAGGAGTCTAAAATAGCCATTTAATTAATCTATTCAAAAGACTACATTATTTAAGAGACCATAATTAAAGAATTATCTGTACTTGCAAACGTTTTGAAGACCCAAAGACCATTAAATTAAATAAATCCATATAAGAGTCAGAACTATTTATGAGACATAAATCAGAATATTATTTGTACTTGATGAATTCCAAGATTCATAAAAAAAAACACCAAATGTTTACATATAAATTTGTTGACGTATGTTAAGAGCAAATGCAATAGCACATTTTTACTGGGCCAACAAAAATCCACCTCTATTGCATAAAAAGTCAAGCCAAACACGTATCTCAATAAAACCACATTAGCAAAACATAAATTTTTATACATTATCTCTTCGCATTCAACATGGAGGCCAACAACATTCCATGTCTCCATGTTGTCCCCAACAAAACTACACCAAAACATAAAATCTCAATACAGTCACATCAGCAAAACACGTATCCCAATACAGTCATATCAACAAAACACAAAATCCAATATATTTTTGTTGGCCCAACAAAATTTTACCATTGTGGTTGCTAGCACGTAAGTTTGAGTGGTGGCTGACGTGACTCGCTTAGTAGAAGCAAAGCAAAAAACTCTCTCCGAACTTCAGTAAAATGATTATGTTTCTAAATGCCAATTAAAAAATGTAAAAAAATAACGAGCAAAACTTGGGTGTACGACTAATGATATAAAACAATCAAATGTATAATACAATATAATTAAAATTACATTCACGTGGGCATATCACCTAGTTGAATTTGAATTTTTTAGATACAGGGATTTATTCCTAACCAACTCGGCAATTATTGAAGCAACTACAATGGTGTTTAGGTTAATTGGATGAACAAAAACTTGGAAAACATGCAAAGTGAGATATGAATGGGAAGTGAAATGTGGTATCTCACAATAGTGCAATTTTGTTGGCCATACTTTTCACATTTTTGACATACTAAAAATATGCAACATCATTGTGGTTTAGGGATCATGGGACCTAACAAATGAACAAGAAATGACTAATATAGGGAAATGACAATGTCCCTTCTTTACAAGTTAACCCAACAAAATTGAGTCATTAAAATGGCATTATTGTACACATCCATTCCTATGTTGAGCCAATAAAACCCACTTTTTACCCATCCATGTCCCATTAATGTGCACAATTGTGGATTATCTATCACTAATTAGAGCACTCACAATGAGCCCCTTTTGGTGGCCCAAAAGTCCAAAATAATGTCCCTAATGATGGGCCAAGCAAAAACTTGGACTCCAATGGAGCTATTTTATTACCCCAAAAATGATGGCCCAAGCTTCAAAGAAGTGATGTTTCAATGCTTGTTTGTCCACTGCCAATTGAGGCCCACCCAAGTCAGTGTGTGTAATATATTGTGCGCATGTGAAACTTTGGCTGCATGTGTGTACAATAATGTGTGCATGTGATGTACACAAACATATATATATATATAAGGGTGTAAAATAAGGGTTACTTTTTAATGGTGTGGATGAATGATATGACAAGTGGGGTCCACTGCTTTGGTTTCCACATGTTTCAAATCAATGGTACAAACATAGATTCATATTTTACACCCTAACATTAGACTCTTATGTGAGAATTCCTTTGTGTGTGTATATATATATATGTATATATATGATATAAATATATGTTATATCTATATATAGATCCAAAATGATATATGTCCATAATTTTCTCATTCATGAACTTACATAATCTAAGTGACAAGCCAAATAGGCATGTCACATAGATTAAAAAAAACAAACAAATTTTATTAAAAAAGTCACATAGACATCTAAATGTTTATGTAAGTTTATGGATATTTATTTTATAGATATGTAGTGCTTCCGTATATAGATATGCGTACTGCACATATATATATGCATATATTATATATTCACAATATATATATATATATATATGCATGTTGTGTATATACAAATATACATACAGGTTTTCTCTTATAAGGACTCAAAATAAGGATAGGCTTAATAGCCATTGGATCAAACCAAAGTACCATATTAGATCTCAAAATTAAACCCTCTCCATTCACTCCCATGCCTGTCTTCTTCTCTCGTTCTCTCTCTCTCTCTCGTAAATCTCTCGTTCTCTCTCTATCGCGAGACCAGCCACCATAGCCAGCCTTTCCAATCCTTCTCTTCCTGAAATTAACCATAACATCTCTCCATAAGATCTCTTCTCTTGCTTCTCTCACTCTCTTGCTTGACTCACTTGAAGACCCAGACGGAGATATTTGGAATCGTGAACCACGAAATCTTTGAACCCATGATTATATGGTGGTATTTCGATTTAGGATTCTGGTGTGATTGCCATGATTTGGGACGAAATCGCACAGTTGATTAATACTTGGATTAAGTTACAGATTTGCAGGTTTTTTAGCATAGAGGTCTGGATGAGTTCATCCGTCCGAACAGATGATATAAGAGCATCCACATCAGATTACCTAAACATGAATCTGTTTGTAAAATAGGGAAAAATTATAGAGATTTTGTCAAAATAGAGCTCTGCATCAGATTACCTAGAGGTTCCCTATTTTACAGAATATGAACAATAGTTCCCTACATCTAGAGAACCACTATTCACTTCCCTAAACATAAAATAACTTTTTTTACTACCTTACTTTCTCCTCTCTCCTCTCTCTCCTCTCCTCATTTTTCCCTCCTCTCTCTTCACTTCTCTCTTTCTCACTCCTCTCTCTCTCCTCACTCTTTCTCTCTCCTCACTCTCTCCTCACTCCTTTCTTTCCCTCTCTTCTTTCTCTCTCCTCTCCTCACATTTTGACTCCTTTCTCTCTCTTCTTTCTCTCTCCTCACTTTTTCTCTCTCTCTCTTATTTCTCTCTCCTCTTTCTCTCTCTTCTTTCTCACTCCTCACTCTCTCCTCTCTCTCTCCTCACTCCTTTCTTTCTCTCTCTTCTTTCTCTCTCATCACTCATCTCTTTCTCTCTCCTCTCCTCACTTTTTCACTCCTTTCTCTCTCCTCTGTCTCTCCTCACTTTTTCTCTCTCTTATTTCTCTCTCATCACTCATCTCTTTCTCTCTCCTCTGTCTCTCCTCACTTTTTCTCTCTCTTCTTTCTCTCTCCTCAATTTTTTTCTCTAATTTTTGATAACATAAATTTATTATTTTAATTAATATATTGTTTTAAATGTAATTAATTTATTATTTTAAATAGAAGTAATTTATATGAATAGAATAAATAAAGGAAAGAGAAATAAATATTATTTTAATGCAATAGAGAATATGATAGGTAATCTGATGCAGTGTTGATTGGATAGGGAATCTGTAAAATAGGGGAAAGTGACATTTTGTCTGTATTTTAGGGAATCTGTTAAGAGAAACTGATGCAGATGCTCTAACAAATATATACACACTCTGGAATCATCATATGCATTTTCCAATATATCACCATAACTCACTTGTATTTTACTAGCTCTTTTCTGAATGCATATCTAAGAAATCAAAAATAGTTCAACAACCATGTGAACAATACATCAATAACCATGTCAATATTACATAATAAGAATCAATTTTTCAGAATGAATGCAGCTCCAACAAATCCTAGTTTGAAAGAATGAGTGCAGCTCCAACAAATCCCAGTTTTTCACTTTGAGTGCAGCTCAAAAAAAATCTTAGCCAAACTGAAAAAAGCAAAACAAAAGCAATTTTAGTTTTTTAAGACAACAACAAATATATATTTAAGAAAGATAGAATACCTATAGAAAACGTATCATTAACATACGCAGGAATCCACTTGAAACGGACGTCGTACATTAATTTTAACCACTCATTCGTAGACAACCCACTATGCTCGATAACCTCAGCCCATGCAGCCTCAAACTCTTCTGGACCCTCTGAATTCCATATGCATTTCTGGAATTGCGGATAATGACCTCTCCATTTGATTGCATCTAACTTCTCTAAAAATTTGTTCATGATATGCCACATGCAATATCTATGCACACTATTTGGAAAGCATGCATCTATCGCTTTGGCCTTTGCAAGATCCTGATCAGTGATAATCATATTGGGTGGACCTAATGGCATAGCAGACAAAACCTGTTCAAAAGCTAGACGAACGAATCACTCATCTCGTCGCTTAAGAATGCACAACCAAAGAGGGTAGTTTGATAATGATGGTTGACTCCAACAAATGGTGCAAAGATCATACTATAACGATTCATGTTATACGTAGTATCAAATACTATTTCTTCCCCAAAAGCTTCATATGTTTTTCTACATTCTACATCTGCCCTGAAGCAATGGGTAATCCTGTTCTCTGTGTCCATTTCAATTGCAAAATAGAATTTTGAATTTTTTTCTTTTTCAACTTAAAAGTACTCATACAATATTTGTGCATCATGTCCAGCATACAATTTAATCTCATCTTGGCAGCATTATAGAAATCCTTCTCTATACACCCAATATTTTCTATTCCCCCTGCTCCTACCTCCATAATACTAATTTGCTGGTGAATTGGCACATTAGCTGAACTAAGTTGTTGTGTCAATAACTTCTTCGCAAAAGACATTGAACGGTGAGACCGTAGCAAATGTACTTTTCTTGGTGTTGTAAGGACATGATTATGTGCTTCGTGAAAAATCGACACAATGAAACTGTTTTTTTCACTCTTTGTAAGAGCTATCTTAGCACTACATCCTTCTCTAGTAAGACCACATTTTCGAGTAGGAACATATTTAATTTAACCGCATCTCAGATCCCTTATTTGTAGCAAACAAATTCCTTCCTAATAATTTCATTGCTCGTGTTTTTTTATCACTCCACATTCGAATACTAAACCCAGCAGCCTGTGCATATTCATTGTAAAAATTATGGGCTTCAACTAATCAATCAAACTCTTGCCTAATTTTCGGAACTAGTTCAACCTTACTTGAGGAACATAATTAAAGTCATTAGACGACGACGAACCCATGTCCGTTTGTGATTCTGCAGTACATCCGGCACTAATATCATCCATAATTGGACAAAAAATCAACAACAAGTAGCACAACATCACAATAAGAATAAGAAAATCATGTCAATAAACATAAATCCCCAACTTTCACATATCGAAATCACCAACAGTCCAATATAATGATTGTAAACATAATTGCCAACATGAATTCCCAACATGAATTCCCAAAATTAATCCCCAACTCAATCATTATATGTTCATAACCTAACATCCAATTTTTGCCCAAAATCCATTTATTTTTTCAGATATTTGTATCAGATATACAAAATAATAGGAGGCAAATGATTCATGATTACCTTTAGACAACTTGAAGATGAGAGAGTGTGAGCCTATTGTTCCGCATCGACAGTTTTGTCAGTTCGAGCAAGACAAGTTTCTCTCCGGCTAGGTCTTCTAGTGAGAGAAGCAGGAGGTCGCCTGGGTGATTTCTAGAAGAATTGTGGTTAATTTTGGGAAGAGAAGGACTGGAAAGGTCGGCTATGGTGGCTGGTCTCGCGATAGAGAGAGAACGAGAGAGAGCGAGAACGAGAACGAGAACGAGAGAAGAAGACGCGCGTGGGAGTGAATGGAGAGGGTTTAATTTTGAGATCTAATATGGTCCTTTGGTTTAATCCAATGGTTATTAAGCTTGTCCTTATTTTGAGTGCTTATAAGAGAAAACCTGAATACATACATATATATATATATATACATATATTCTATATATAGATATAGATATGCATACTGTCTGTGTATATATATATATATATATATATATATATATGTATGTACAATATATGCGTATTGTGTATATAACGCGCAAAAAACGTATCCAATAAATTTACACCATTGTACAACTCCAAGAGAATCTCTTTTCCATTATCTGTCACATAAACAAAACACGTCTTCCAATATAATTACATCAGTAAAACGCAATTCTCAGTGCATTATAATGTCCCAAGCAAAGAGCAACACTTATAGTGGTGCAAGTGTTAATGTCCCCAACAAAATTAATTCTGGGTCCCACCTCTATTACTGAAAAAGTAAGTCAAACACATATTCTAATATAGCCACATCAACAAAACACGTCTTGCAATACAACCATATCAGCTATACACTTTTTCTTTCCACCCAACATGGAGGCCAACAACATTCCATCCTCCGTATTATCCACAACAAAACTATACCAAAACACAAAATATCAATACATCCACATCAGCAAAACACTTCTCCCAATACAGTCACATAAATAAAACACGTTTCACAATTCAACCACATCAGCAAAAACATCTTTGTTGACTCAATAATTGTATACCATTGCAAGTGCCCTAATTGTCCAGTTTTAATTATTTGACCCAGCAGTCTAGAAGTTTCTTGGTCAACGAAATCTTATCATATGTGAGGCTTTGTTGGCCTTTATACTAGTCAAGTCTAACCATGCTGGTCCAGAACTTTGAATGAAAGTCCAGGCCAGGGTTCACCTTATTATGTATATAAAACAATATATTTGCATGTATATATGTAGGAAATATTGTGACAGGAATAGGATGGTGAAATCAATTTCCGAATGATACTTTTCTACACTCGTTTGTGTGAAACATGGATCAACAACTCCTGTACAAAACTGGAATGTTTGGATCTATTAATTTGTACTAGAACAACCAATACTTAACATATTGGTCCTGTAGTCTCCGTTGATAGGTGGCCCATATCAACACCTCTTTTTTAGGGTCATATCAACATCTTACAACTAATTTCATAGCTTTAAACTCATTTTTTCACAGTTTAACAATTAATGTTGAAAATTAATACAGCTGCTCTATCAAACACACACATAGATAGAACATCAGACCCGCCATATGAAAACGGAAAAAAAAAAGAAAAAAGAAGACTTATATGTAAGATGGGTTATGGGTTACGTTTTGACTTCTGTGCAATGCTAAACAAAATACTAGGTCTATTTTTTCACCTACTAAAGATGTCGAGACATTTCCCCCATTATTCCCATTGACAAGTGTACTTTTATGTCCCATATGTATCAGATAATTCGTAAACCCTAGGGTATGGATGACCTTTACTAGAAAATTAAGACTGAAGTAGGATTTTGATAGCAGACCACTATCTGAGTTTTCAGAAGTCCTAGACGAATTCTAAAAAAATGGTCCTCTTAACAAAAATTTAAATATCACATATTACTTAAATATGATTTTTGTACATTTTGAAATGTAAAATAGGACTTATATGATACTTAAATGAGTTTGGGACTACCATAGTACTAATAGTCTATTGTTTTCTTTTAAAAATATGAGGCCATGGGGATTTGGAGGTCCTGAGCAGTAGTACCCCATTCCCCGGCTCGTCCCACCCTAGGGATGCTCATGCAGGGGCATGTTACGCCCTGCTCATTAGAATTTTAGAATTTTCATGTCTTTGTTAGTTGGTCTAGTATTCTAAGTCCAGCTTTTGATACCGACTTGAGGCATATTTGTTTTTATATTTTAATTGAGGTAGAGTTTCCCTCTTTTATATCAAGTCACCTGGATACTAAAAAAATACAATCATACACACATATTAAAAATAACCAATTAGACAATGAATCCTCAATCCCACATGCACTAATTAAGATATTTGGCCCTTAGGGATGATCACTATAATATCGAACCCAAAACCCTTGTCCTTTTACACAAGATCTAATTCTGACTACTCATCACCAACCCCGTAGAGCATCCACATCAGATTACCTAAACATGAATCTGTCTGTAAAATAGGGAAAGATTATAGAGATTTTGTCAAAATAGAGCTCTGCATCAGATTACCTAGAGGTTCATTATTTTACAGAATATGAACAGTAGTTCCCTACATCTAGAGAACCACTATTCACTTCCCTAAACATAAAATAACATTTTTTACTACTTTACTTTCTCCTCTCTCCTCTCTCCTCTCTCCTCATTTTTCCCTCCTCTCTTTCTCACTCCTCTCTTTCTCACTCCTCTCTCTCTCCTCACTCTTTCTCTCTCCTCACTCTCTCCTCACTCCTTTCTTTCCCTCTCTTCTTTCTCTCTCCTCTCCTCACATTTTGACTCCTTTCTCTCTCCTCACTTTTTCTCTCTCTCTCTCTTATTTCTCTCTCCTCTTTCTCTCTCTTCTTTCTCACTCCTCACTCTCTCCTCACTCCTTTCTTTCTCTCTCTTCTTTCTCTCTCATCACTCATCTCTTTCTCTCTCCTCTCCTCACTTTTTCACTCCTTTCTCTCTCCTCTGTCTCTCCTCACTTTTTCCCTCTCTTCTTTCTCTCTCCTCAATTTTTTTCTCTAATTTTTGATAACATTAATTTATTATTTTAATTAATATATTGTTTTAAATGTAATTAATTTATTATTTTAAATAGAAGTAATTTATATGAATATAATAAATAAAGGAAAGAGAAGTAAATATTATTTTAATGCAATAGAGAATATGATAGGTAATCTGATGCAGTGTTGATTGGATAGGGAATCTGTAAAATAGGGGAAAGTGACATTTTGTCTGTATTTTAGGGAATCTGTTAAGAGAAACTGATGCTCTAATAAGAGGTCAAATTACATCTTAGTGTTTATGGTTTAAATAACTGGGGCCTAAGCAAATATGGACAAAAGTGAAAACTGAAAGAGTTAGTAGGCGCACACCCACCAAGACCACAACCATAAATAGTCTCATGCATATATCAATGTATAGTTTTATCTTTACCCTTCAATTTTTTCCTGCAATTTTCACAAGAATGGTAGTACCACCCATACTTGTTCTGAACTTCTTTGATCCTTGCTTCGAGAGTCATAATTTCATAATTGTCCCTCCCCCTTTGTAGGCGCCTTCATAATTAATTCATATATTGATCTTTTTCCGATTTTCAAGCATGTGATTTTCAAGGGGCATTGCCGCATCATGCTTTCCCTCTAGTACTATTCTTTTTATTTTTATAGTTCAGGTGAAGTTGACCCGAAAAATTATTTCTGGTCAATTGAAAATATTTGGTTGGAGGGAATTACAACTGACTACTGACAACTACAGAGAGATAAATATCCTTAGATAAGAGGGTTTTGGAAAGGTTTACAGCTTTACATAATGCCTTTTGGTTCGACCATTAATTCATAAACAGGGGAGGGTTCAGGGTTGAGTTTATTTAGAAACAGAAAAAATACTCAGGCTATTCCCCAAATTTTTTTTGAATTATTTATTAATTATGTCTTTAAAAATATGGAAAACAATATTAAAAATCAAAATATTATAAGACAGAG
This sequence comes from Tripterygium wilfordii, assembly GCF_013401445.1. Classification (NCBI taxonomy): domain Eukaryota; kingdom Viridiplantae; phylum Streptophyta; class Magnoliopsida; order Celastrales; family Celastraceae; genus Tripterygium; species Tripterygium wilfordii. The sequence goes on along the minus strand of NC_052232.1, from coordinate 3,695,708 downwards.
TAAGTAATAGTTGAAAACTAATTTGTAATGTTGTCGGTAATTTTTATATTTTTATAATTTATTGTGTTTGGCCCAATAACATATTCATATACGTAAATATTAGTGGGGTCAAAATGGAAATATTAGTTGGGTCAAAAATCAAATTTACTTATATATATGTGAATTTTTTTTCCCAGTCGCTCTCTATAGCTTGGGTCCCCCTGTTGATAAATGTAATTTGAAGCTGGTAAACTTTAAATCTTGAACGGTAGTGCTACATATACATTGGATTTGCATACATAAAACATACATAATGATGTGGCAGTTGACTGAACAAATTCAAAATTCAAAAATCAAAAATAAACACTACAAATCACTTTTCTCTCTCCTCATGTCTCACTTTTCTCTCTCCTCTCCTCTCCTCTCCTCTCTCTCACGCGATTCTCTCTTCTCTTCTCACAGTCAATAACGGACCTCCGTCGTCCGGCCACCGATATGACCGCCGCTGCAGCCAAAAGAAGCGTCCAGCCCCCAGGAGCAACGCCCAACCACCACTTGCCGTCAACGGTTGTTGATTTTGTCGAAAATCCACCATAAAGCCATGGGTCTCCACCGAACAAAAATCACAGATCCGGTTGATTTCGATGTCGGTTTGGCAACCCAACACCACCAATGGACTCCCCTACGTGAGGAGTACTTAGCCCAGCCCTTCGTCGATCGAAACGGCCACCGGAATTGGAGACCCACGTCAAAGGTATGCTCCAGTGCGTTATTACACTATACATTTGGTAGTGTATTTAGCTTTTTATGTTGATTGAACATCTTATGGATTACTTGTGAAGCTTGATAGTGGGTTATTGCACTGTCATAATGAAAAGTGTAATTATTTTGTTTCATGGTTTGTTTCTTGTCTAGTTTACCAGATACTGTATTTTGCAAATAGTGTATTTAACATTTAGTGTATTTAGAGCATAGCGTATTTAACATATAGTTTATGTTGCTGGGCTGCTCCTCGTCATGGTGTACTGGATTGGTGATTTCTTGGTTCCACAAAATATTTTATTACACTTTCATTTTAGTAATGCATTTGTTTTATACAACCCCAAAATATTACATACACTGTAAGTTTTCAAAATGTAGTTGCATTGAATATGTTAGTTTCCTTGCTTGATGGGTTCGATTGGTTCACTGTCAGTGTGCATAATGTTTTTAACATATGTTCAATGTTGTCTTGTTTGGGTATACTTTGTTCGTATTGCCTAATGTATTTGTTATGAGTAATTTTAAATATGGACAAAGCTAGTAAAATTTATAATTATGAACATTGATAGAACTATACACTACCAATTAAATAATGTATTTGGCTTAAATGGTTCTGTTTACATACTTGGTGGGTTTCAACTGTTATAATGCATTGGTTTGTGTTTTGTGATATTTTATTCACGCTTAATGGAAGTGTATTTAGGTATATAGTGTGGTTCGATAGTGTGTGTTCTTCATATTGGTCAAATATTTGATTACACTACTACGCTGTGTAATGTATTTGGTTTAATTATATCCGAGTAATTTTACCTTTCATTTGTTGTTTATAAAATATTACATTACATTTTTGACAATGTATTTGTTTGTCAGTTTATAATGCATTACGAATTACCAATGTATTTAGCACCACTATTTATTGCATAGTCATTTTCCTTGTTAAATAAATTGGTTTCACTTTTTTATGGCATTGAGTTATTACACTATAGTATGATAGTGTAATAATGACAGAGTCATTTCATTTTAGTGTTGATATTATATGAGTTATTACATTATCAATCACTAAATTTATGTATTTATCAAACAAATGTATGTTTCAATATTGTTTTGTAGTGAAGAGATGAGTTTTCAATCAAGAGTAGATCAATAACGAAGGATGCAAATGATGATTACAAATATCTGATATTTACATGCGGGAGGTTGGATAACAAGGCGAGACTTGTTGGTAGACTTTTCATCGATGGGAAGTGGAAGATTACATTGTTTGAAGATATCCACAACCACGATCTAAGTCCTAGTCATTCTAGATTCTTTGTGTGTAACAGGGAAATAATCTCGAGTGTGAAAATGCAACTAGAGATTAATGATATTGTTGGAATTCGATCGAACAAGAGTTATAATTCATTTGTCATTGGTGCCGGGGGCATGATAATTTTACAATGTACTTGTTTTTCAGTTGTGTGCATTAGGAATTATCAATGTATTTAACCAAGCTAATCATGACAATGACTTATTACATTACGTTTTGACAGTGTATTTGTTTCCCATTTTTGACAAGTTCGATTGTTATCATGCAGTATCTTATTACATTATGTTTTTTACAGTGTATTTGTTTTTCAGTATTTAATACATTACATATTAGCAGCGTATTTTACTACTACTAGAGGAGAGAGAAGCGGGAAAAAAAAAAGTGAAAATTTGGGGTTTTATGTCAATATATCTATGTGGCATGCCTAGTTGGCATGCCACATAGATTATATATATTATGTACATGAAAATTATGTATGTATGTCATTTTCCAATCTTCAATAACATGAGCATTTCTCTGGCAATGTGTGTTTCTAAAATCCTCGGGCTCTCAGTCAACGTAGAATATGCATTCATTGATGCCCGGATCTTCGGTACCATGGTTAATGCCGGTAAATACTTATCTATTTAATGTAGATTGGCATTATAGTGAAGCACTTATATTTTCATTAGTTTCATGATTGTATACTACAATATAATTAAAATTACATACCGTGCGAATCACGGGCATACCACCTACTTCAATTTGAATTTTCAGATATAGGGATTTATTCCTAACAAACTTGGCAATTAGTGAAGCAAACGCAATGGTGTTTAGGCTAACTGGGCCAACAAAAACTTTGGAAAAAGTGTAAAGTGGGATATGAGTGGGAAGTGAAATGTGATATCCCACAATAATGCAATTTTGTTAGCCATACTTTTAACATTTTTGACATATTAAGAATAAGCAATATCATCGTGGTTTAGGGATCGTGGGCCCCAACAAATGAATAAGAAGAGTCAATATAGGGAAATGACAATGTCCCTTCTTTACAAATTGATCCAACAAAATCGAGTCAATAAAATTGCATCATTGTATATATCCATTCCTATGTTGAGCCAATAAAACACACTTTTTACCCATCCATGTCCCATTAAATGTGCACAATTGAGGACTATTTATCACTAATTGCCGAGTTTTATTCGACCCAACAGCCTAGAAGTTTCTTGGTCAATGAAATCTATCATATGTGAGGCTTTGTTGGCCTTTATTAAGAGTCAAGTCTAACCATGCATGCTGGTCCAGAACTTTGAATCAAAGTCCAGGGTTCACCTTATTATGTATATAAAACAATATATTTGTATGTATATATGTAGGAAATATTGTGCCAGGAATACGATGGTGAAAGCAATTTCCGAATGATACTTTTCTACACTCGTTTGTGTGAAACATGGATCAACAACTCCTGTACAAAACTGGAATGTTTGAATCTATTAATTTGTACTAGAACAACCAATACCTAACATATTGCTCCGTAGCCTCCGTTTGGTGAGGTGGTGCGTATGGTGGTACCGCTAACGTTCCCGTAAAGTGGGTGGGACCGCCTCACTAAACACCTTATTTTTTTGGGGCGGTATCGTTTGTCAAATACCTTATAGTTTTAAATTCAAATTTTCTTTTCACAACTTAACAGACATCAGAGTCGCCTTATGAAAAAGGGGGATCTAGGGGCTCTGGAATTCGCTAGGAATTCCAGAGTCTCAAATTTAAATCAAACTGTGATGGTGGTGGCGTACTCAAGATTGATTGTAAATCAGATGGCCTTTATGGGGCAAGAGGGAGAGCGAATAATCAATTGAGTTAATGGCCCTTAATGGATGAAAATGAGTGCTAGATGATGTGTCATTTAATTTGACCATTGGATGTGAAATTTGAGAGTCTAGAATTCCTAACAAATTTGAGAACCCCAAATCTTAAAAAGGGGAAAAAAACAAGGGGTTATAATAAACGTCAAAAACACCCCTTTTTTTTTTTTTTAAGTTTCTTCATTTTGTCAGCATGTTTTGACAAATTCAAGCCTCCCCAAGAAGTCAATTTGATTTTGTCTTAGTTGTAAAAGTATTACAAAAGGTTGATAGTGTCATTAACATTAATTAATTCTTGATCCTAAAACTTGAAATTCAAAACAAAAGAATCAAATCAATTTTATTATATATGTAAGATGGGTTATAGGTTAGATTTTTTTGACTTTTGTGCAAAGCTAAACAAATACTACTAGGTCTATTTTTTTACCTACCAAAGATGTGGAGACATTTCCCCCATTATTCCCATTGACAAGTGTACTTTTATGTCCAATATATATGTATCAGATAATTGTTAAACCCAAAGGTTCTGGATGACCCTTATTAGAAAATTGAGACTTAAAGTAGGATTTTGATACCAGGATAGTGGTCTACCTAAGTCTTAAGGGGTCTTAAGACGAATTCTAAAAAAGTGACCCTCTTATTCAAAATTTAAATATCACATATTACTTAAAAATACGATTTTTATAGCATTTTGAAATGCAAAATAGGACTTATATAATATTTAAATGAGTTTGAGACTGTCATAGTACTAATAGTTCTAGTGTTTTTTTTTTTAAATATGGGGTCGTGGGAATTTGGAGACCCTAGACGACGCTCCCAGCTCATCCCACCTCAGGGACACCCATGGAGCGGCATGTTATGCCCTGCTCATTAGAATTTAGAACGTTCATGTCTATGTTAGTTGGTCTAGTATTCTAAGTTCTAATCATAAGATTTTGATACCGACCGGAGGCATATCTGTCTTTATATTTTAATTGAGCTAGAGTTTCTCTTTTATAACAAGTCACTTGGGTACTCAAAAATATAAGCATACACACATACTAAAAATAACTAATACTCATCAGTAATATCATACTATGACAATCAATTGGTTGATTAGAACATACAACTCAAAATTTCGATTACATAATACAAATTACTTTTTTTAGTAACATGAAACCATCCGATACATGGGCCACATTGAATCTTGCCCAATTGCCTTACATGATAAATATTAGAGAACAAATCCTCAATCCCACATCCACTAAAATATTTGGCTCTTAGGGTTGATGACTTTAATATCGAACCCAAAACCTTTTTTCTTTTACACAAGATCTAATTCTGACTACTCATCACCAACCCCTTAATAAGAGTTCAAATTTCATGTAGTTTATGGTTTCAATAACTGGGGCCTAAGAAAATATGGACAAAAGTGAAAGCTGAAAGAGTTAGTAGGCGCACACCCACCAAGACCACAACCATAAATAGTCTCATATATCAATGTATATGAGACGGAAAAGGGTTTGCAATCTGTCCCTCCGAGGCACAATAAAATTGGTAGGCAGCCAATCCATCACCAAACTTAAACTACCATACATTAATTATGCACAACACAACTATAAAACCACCTTTTCCTAACAAATCTTCATTTAACATATCCTTTGAGTCCCCATCCCCAACCGTCCCTAAATTGACAGGTAACAACACACACATCAACACTGATTGCGCAATCAATTAGCTGGGATAGGGGTTCCAATTTAATATCAATTCTCCCCCAAAACTATATTAAATCATGAATTAAAATAAATATGTTATTGAGTATTTTTTGGTGTTTATAATATTAGAATATGGTAGATTTTGGGGAATTTTTTTTCTCAATACTAGATTCTAAACCCTAAACTCTAAACATTAAAAATTAAGTTGTAAACCCTAAATCCTCGACCCTCAACTTTAAATCCTAAGCATTCATTTCCAATTTCTAAACTCTATTATGTCATTTTCACACACAATAATCATGATTTAACATTATTTTTTTAGGGAGAATTGAAGCAGAAATTGGTGCCCTTCCGATTCCCAATTAGCTGAACTCACACAAGGTTTTTTCATTGTGTTTGTGTTAGTGTTAATTTGATCGATTGATATGTACCTTGATTGGTTGCCACTACATCAAGATCAAAGGGCATGCCTAGACATGTCAAAATTGTTTAGCGTCTCCTGTCGTTGATCGGTGAAGTTGATCGCGCAATTATTAACATAAACGGAAGGTCATGAGTTCAAATCCTATGAATATTTACATTATCACAATTTGTGAGACAGATCCTTGCTCAACGCAGCATATACGACTGTCACACTACATTATTTTCCTACACTAAGTGTAGGTCTGAACTGGTCCATGAATATTATGAGTTGTTCCACATACCCCTATCACCACTCAATTGTATGATGGTTTCACGTTACTAAAAAAAAAGAAAGAAAAATCTTTATAGTGAACCAACTCAAGACTATATTTATTCATGGAGGTGCTCATTGTGCTTTCCATCAAAAATTTAATTACTAGTGGAGTCAAGTGATGGAGAAGTAGATGCCATTTTAGTCCTTGAAAAAGTGAACAAATTAGGTTTGGAAGTTGGAACCACGTCATAAACAACAATTGGCAGAAATAAATTGTAAGTATACAAGCTAATTAATTACTACTGTCAGCCTCCATACCTACACAATTATTGACCCAACTCACCTGCGATACCATAAGTCACGACTTGATTGGTATCAATCCCTTCCAGCAGCACAAAGAATCAAGCGAACGAGGGTGTCTGTAGTGGATACTACAGGGCAGTAGATTTACTGACCGTCAGATCTGCTTTAAGTGTGAAAATCACACTGATTTTATTTTCAAAAGGGCAGATTTGACGATTGTAGTTAAAACTGTAGGGACTCTACAATTTCCACTGCAGAAGCACCCTTAACTCAGAATCAAGTTGGATTTTTCATGAAAACAAGGCACAACACAATTAAATTAAAAGTTGAGAAAATCAAATAAGAGTCTAAAAGAGAATTGGCAAGAACAAAAAGGACATGTTTGAATGTATTACATTTCTTATGAAAAACAAATGGAGGCATTTTTTGGGTTTTGACCTAACAAAGATAAAATTCAAACAGCCTACTTTTCTATGGCGTGTTCTCTTGCACAAGGTCTTTCTTCCTCATGTAATCCTTCCAGACTCTATATAGAATATATCAGCAGAGATTAGAAGAAGGAATTAAATTAACAACAATCAACACAAAGAACCTTCTTCAGTGACGTCACAAGGGGTAGGTTCCTTGACTTGGCTAGAATTGATAACAACATATATGTATATATATGTGTGTGTATTCAACCATGCAACCAAACCGCGTTGAATAAGAGCACACCAAATTTGGCAATAAAGCATCCCAACCTGTAAACATATCCAGAAACTAAACCAATTCACATTCTCATCTTCAATGTCAATCTAGTGCCTCCACCAAATGCATCTCAACCGCCTCTGCCTCATCCTGCCAGCGGATGTCGATGAGCTCCTGCCTTATGAGCCATCTCAGGTGCCTTCACATCCACAAAAGAAGGCCGAGAAGCACTCTCATCGCTCTTGTGGTGATCATGTACTTGCTTTCATTCGCGATTCACTATGCCGGTTATATTGCCGGGACGTCCCAAGGAAACAACATTCCGGGGTGTTTTATGACCTGGAAGGAATCCAGTTATCGGAGAAAGTAGGCAGAGACAGTCCAAGAACGTTTAGTTATGCTGAGCTTTATATAGGAACAAAAGGGTTTAGTGAAGATGAAGTTCTTGGCAGTGGAGGTTTTGGGAAGGTGTATAGAGCAGTATTACCTAGTGATGGTACCCTTGTTGCTGTGAAGTGTTTGGCTGAAAAGGGAGAGAAATTTGAGAAGACTTTTGCTGCTGAATTGGTTGCAGTTGCTCATCTTCGTCACCGGAATCTTGTCCGGTTAAGAGGTTGGTGTGTACATGAAGACCAGTTGCTTCTGGTTTATGATTATATGCCTAATAGAAGCCTTGACAGAGTGCTTTTCAGAAGGCCTGAAAACTTGACAGCAGCAGCACCGCTTGATTGGGAGCGAAGAAGGGCGATAGTTGGTGGTTTGGCAGCTGCCCTGCATTACCTTCATGAACAATTGGAGACTCAGATCATACACAGGGATGTTAAGACAAGTAATGTAATGCTTGACTCACAATACAATGCGAAACTAGGCGACTTTGGCTTGGCGAGGTGGCTAGAACATGAACTTGAGTACCAAACCAAGGAGACAGCGACAACACCAATGAAAGATTACCAGTTTCGATTGGCTGAGACAACAAGAATCGGTGGCACTATTGGGTACCTGCCACCGGAGAGTTTCCAGAAAAGAACTGTTGCCACTGCTAAATCTGATGTTTTTAGCTTTGGTATTGTTGTGCTGGAGATAGTGTCTGGAAGGAGAGCAGTGGATCTCACATACCCGGATGAGCAAATCATTTTGCTTGATTGGATGCGGAGGCTGTCCGACGAGGGAAAGCTGTTAGCAGCAGGGGATACACGGCTTCGAGATGGGTCTTACAGTCTTTCTGATATGGAGCGTTTGATACATCTGGGGCTACTCTGCACACTCCACAACCCACAATCACGGCCTAACATGAAATGGGTTGTGGAATCACTTTCTGGTATGATTTCAGGCAAATTGCCGGCTCTCCCTTCGTTTCAATCCCATCCTCCATACATAACCATATCCTCTGATTCCAACACTAGCACAAGCAATACAATAACTATCAGGATATCCACAACCACAGCCAGCTCCAACATGACAGACACGTCAACATCTACCAAATATGTCACGGCAGTTGGAGAGACTATATATGAAACTGCTGAGCCTGAGAATGGCGGTTTCAGCTCTTCCTATAACAAAAGTCAGCGACGCAGCACGCATTTCATGGTTGAAACTCCAAGAGAAATATCATATAAGGAGATCACTTATGCCACAAATAACTTTTCAGAATCAAGAAGGGTGGCAGAGCTGGATTTTGGAACTGCCTACCTTGGCTTCCTTGAGAACCACCAGTCTGTCCTGGTGAAGAGGCTTGGCATGACTAAATGCCCTGCACTGAGGACACGGTTTTCAAACGAGCTCCAGAATTTAGCGAGGCTAAGACATAGAAACCTGGTGCAGCTCCGTGGGTGGTGCACGGAACAAGGTGAGATGCTAGTGGTCTATGACTACTCAGCAAATCGGTTTTTGAGTCATCTCCTTTTCTATCAGGAGTATAGAATTGGACATTCGATCTTTCCATGGTATTATAGGTACAACATTGTCAAGTCCCTCGCTTCTGCCGTTCTCTACCTTCATGAGGAATGGGAACAACAAGTTATTCACAGAAATATTACATCTTCTGCAGTCATTCTCGATCAAGATATGAACCCCCGGCTTAGTAACTTTGCACTTGCCGAGTTCTTGACACAAAATGACCACGACCATCATGCAGCTACTGACAAAACAAAGTCAGTTCGCGGCATATTTGGTTATATGTCACCGGAGTATGTAGAATCTGGTGAAGCAACCACAATGGCTGATGTTTATAGCTTTGGCGTAGTGTTGCTCGAGATTGTAAGCGGACAGATGGCCGTCGATTTCAGGCGTCCAGAGGTTCTACTAGTCAAGAGGGTTCATGAGTTCGAGGCAATGGACAATTCATTGGAAGATCTAGTTGATGTAAGATTGGATGGTGAGTATAATCATACACAAGTGATGAGAGTGATGAAGATCGGAATAGCATGCACACGCTCGAAAGCAGAATTAAGACCAAACATGAGGCAGATAGTGAGTATGCTGGATGGGAATGAGGAATGCTTTATGTTGCAGGAGCAGGGCAAGGAAAGTAGAGACGAGTGGAAAGATAAAAATGCTTCTGCATTGTCATTGGTTCGGAGAATTCAAGCACTGGGAATACAGTGAAACTCAACAAAATCATATACGACAGGAGCAAGTATATACAGGAATTTTGTAGTTAAGAATCATTTCTTCTTTCTTCTTATATTTGTGTATTATTTAACATATACACCATAGCCACGAGAGATACCTTGTCTTTAATTTGATTTACCTTTTGCAACTATGATGTAAAGTGGTTGTTATATTTATCAATCCAATCATATCCTCTGCTATGAGCAACTCCTCACAAAGATGTCCAAATGTAAATTTTACAAGAGTAAAACAAATCAGTCCAGAATAAGTTTATGATAACCAACTTTAATTCAAAGGATTGTAAAAAGGTTTTTACTATAAGAAATTCAAGAAATCTTGTAAAAGGCATAAACCTCAACGACGGTTACATCTTTGAATGGTGAGCTAGGGATCTTTAGAGATATAGACACAAATTTAGCGATCTTACCTCTTATTTGACTACTACCAGTTCACTTGTCCTCTTCTGCATTTGTTCAACTTCCAGTCACAGGGATTTCATCATCAGCATGAATTCCAACCCAGTCGACAAAAGAAAACAGGAACTCCCTGAAACTGACATTACCTTTCCTGCCCCAGTCCATTTCTTCTGCATTGATTAGCAAGAAGGATTGTTAAACTAACTCACATATGCAACTGGTAATTAAAGTAGAAATAGCAAGTGAAAGAGAGCATACTGAATCGAGACTCAGTGACGTGTGAGGGAGATTTCTCCCAAGGAGATGATTCATTCATGGCCTTAATCATATCTTTCTTGTTTAGCTTTCCATCGCCATTCTTATCAAGAAACAAGAATGCTTCGACTATAGTGTCAAACGTGGCCTCAAGCTGTGGAGAACCCATCTTTGATGTCTGAGAAAAAAAATCCCCTCATTAATTCTACTGATTAGTATGTTGACACTGTACGGAGAAAAGGAGATGATGTTGGGTTTATAGTGAATACAGAGTCAGGAGACGAGGAAGGTTCCGCTAAGAGATAGATCAGACACAGAAGAACTATGAACTCATTGAATTGTATCCCTTTACTCTCATCAATGTCACAGGAGTTAAAGAGATCCTCAACTTCCTTGTCTTCGAGATTGACTTGTAGCTTCTGTAAGCACCTTTTAAGTTCTCCATGGTCAATAACACCATTAGCATCTTCATCTACATGGGGAGGGGGGGTTGGCGCGGGGCGGGGATGAGTACAACTATTAAAACACATGCAAAATAATAATCCCCAAGAGAAGGAAGACAGATTCGTAAAATACTCACCACATTGTTCAAATACATCTTTTATGTTTTTCAATCCCTCTCTGAACTGAGGGAACCTCAATATTATGCCATTGATTGATTTGAACTTGTTATGTCCTGATGAACTTGTCTTGAGTTCAATGATCTTTCTTTCAAGCTTTGCGTCCAACCTCCTATATTTGTTAGCCGAACCACAATGGCAGAACATGCCTCCCATTTTGTAGGATAAGGACTTCAGAGAAGGGCAAGGATGAGATGTACCTTCAGAATGAGACATAATGACGAGGAGTCAATTACTGGTTCAATAAATGACATTTTTTTTTTCAAATGTACGGGTCTGATTTTTGTTAATGACAGTTAAAACACCATAGAAGGCATAATGAGATTATGTGCCCAGAGTCCACTAAAAGAACATTGCCATGCATAAAAGTCAAATGAATATCCTGCAAAGGTGGAAAGTAAATGGTGGTGGATGAGATGCATTCAATACAGGATGGTGTTTAGAGAGGTTTTATTGCCAACAACAGCAGCTCAAGTGAGAAGTGAAAAACTATTGCTAAATACAGAACATTTACGCACTGTTGACACACAAAAACGTACATTTAGGGACTGCTTGACACTACCAATGCAGCTAGCATAACAAATACAGCATCTACACCCCCATCAAGTATTAACAACACTTTACTGCCAGCATCACTTCTTGCAGCACAGTAGTCTGCGAAAGTGCAGGCACACTCACTCCACTATTGCCACCACAATATTACCACCCACACTATCTTGACTACAATCACCACCTCAGGTGCCACATACAAACATTTCATTTTCACATTTTCCTATACTTTCTAACTAAAGATATCTTGGGAAATTCGCCCAGAAATATGTCTTTCTTTTTACAGTATCGCTATTATTTTCTGCACCAAGAAAGGAGAAACAAAACAATCAAGTTCCATTTCAAACTTCTGGTAATTAGAAAGGTGACTTTGCATAGTATTTGTCGTTGAAAGTATGTGCCAACAAGAATAAGTATCAATTGCTATAAGATGCAATCAAATTCCAGGGAATGCCGTGAGAAATAATTGTGCAGATTGAATATGAATACCAGAATTTAAAACAACACAAGAATATATACATATATATATATAGATAGATAGATAAATAAGGCTATAAACCTAGGGGTCAATTCATAAGAAATGCAAGAGAGATCATGCCCACTGTGCCCTTTGCCAACTCTGATTCCATCCCAAAATATTAATTGATTATCATTCAACATAAAAGTAGGCTTTAATAAATCCCAAAATATCAAGTTATTATCATTCAATCTAAAAGTACAAGGGGGTTCTATCATCATTTTGAAAACTTTGATATTAATCAGCTTATGAAACCACAGTTGTGCGTGTCAACTGTAACAGTCAGACCTAGATCAATAACACATCTCAAATATGGCATAGCTATCCAGGAATTGTGGAATATAAGTACAGAAACCAACCTTGACAAGATCTTGAGAACAGCAGGGGTTCGGAAATACAAGCAAAATAGGAGCAAACCTTACACCTTTCGACACTGCTCATTTCTTCATTTCACTCCTTCCAAAATGCATTCCTGACCCATTAAGTAAAGTAATACTTCAGGTTAAAAGAAAGGAATAACTTAGACAACTAAGACAAATCAGATCCGGCTATGTGAACTTTCAAATTATTCACTCTTGATGAGCAAGGAAAGCAAAGTATTTACACAAACAAGGGACTAATTTCATTGATGCATTTTACTAGTGCTTGAATATACAAATGTGTAGTGGTCTCCTCACAATTCATTCCATTAGCTGATACACATTAATTTCACCCTCCAGACTCCAATAACAAATAATTAAGCTGACTGCTGACCCATCATTGAATCATTAGCAAGTAACAAAGAATTTAGTCAATAATCTTTGAACAACTCATAGAAATAAACTGCTCAAGCTGAGTTAGAAAGCATACACATTTAATCAATAAACTTCCAATTCACAGCCTACTTGTCATGGTTCAAGCTTATGCGGGAATGCAGAAATACATTCGAAATAGAAGCAAAACATACCTGCGAATCTTTCATAGGACGAGGAGGAAGGAGCTGGTTCTTCCGAGAAAGGAAAATAGTGGCAAGTACGAGTAAGAATAAAGAAACAAAATGAACCCAAAACAAACTAAATAAAGCAAAATAGAATGTATTTCTCCAAAAGTCGAGATGCCAATGAAAAAACCAAGGTTTTGAAAACCGGACCGGACCGGCCGGTCGGACCGGTCCAACCGGTGGCCGACCACTTATCCGGTCCGGTTGAGGTGCCAAACCGGTAATTGATGAATCGGGATATTTTCGGTTGAGCCGGCCGGTTCTTCGGTTGAATCGGTCAGAATCGGGCCGGTTTTAACCGGTTCAGTCATTTATTAAAGTTAATAAAATATTTTTGAAATTTTGTTATTTATAGGGTTTGAACTCATGACCTTTTATTAATTAAAAAAAGACTTTAACCACTATGCTATGAGATTTTCTTTGTTTAAAATATATTGTATTTTTATGAAGTTTTCTTATATATTATATGCATATAATATAAATATATATATAAATAATTCATTACGTTAAAACCGGTTCGAACCCGGTTTGAACCCCGATTGAACCTTTAAACCATGAATCGAAGACTTTTCCGGTTTGTTGACCAGTCCGATTTTAAAAATCTTGGAAAAAACAGAAAAAGAAAAGTCGAGATGCCATTCTGGCTGTTGGCAAAGAAGAAAATCTCTCTGTCTCTTTCTTCAACACTAAACATGCATTTATTTTTTCCTTGAACCTTCAACTTTGGACTTATTGCAAGCCGTCCTTTTAGAATGGGCTTCCTTTTTATTGTTCTGTAAATCTGTGTCATTGAGCATAAAACATCCATATCCGCACATTACTGAGCATACATTTTTAGTTTTTTACTAAAATGTTAAAGCTTTTTACCTACTTTTTAAAGCTAAGTTATTGAGTTGCAAGATTACGGTCTATTATAATTGTATAACAGATATATAAGTGCTTCTCTCAGGTGCGGGATCCCACACTTTAAATAATTAAGGTGCGTGATCCATCTAACACTATTCACACACGGATTTCAATATTTGTGAGAGCCACACTTATACCAAATAAATTACACTTACACCAAATAAATAGTATCAGTGAATAATGTCAATATCTCTTTAAAAAATTCTCAAAAAACAGGGGAGAGCAAGAAAACATAGTGCACAAAATACAATAACAGAAAACATAGTTGAATTGACCAATTTAGAATCTCCAACAAGGATACATCAGTAAAGATTGTACGTTGCAGCCTTTCATGGAAGGTTTCCAGGTAGATTTTAACAAGCATAAAGACCAGCTAGAACAAAAAATTTCGTTCCCACATAGCCTCAACGATTTCTGCATCTAACTACTCTACGTTCAATTTCCCTGCTATGGATATTACTTAGTAGCGTATATGCATACACAGCAGAGGCAAACCATGGGCCTTCCAATGTGCCCCTTTCATGAATAAAGGGAGGCAACATTAAGTTATAATTAAAGGATCTTTACGAATGTACAGACTACAGAGATGGTCGAACAGGATGAACAATTAGACTAGAAGGAACTGAATAAAAACCTAAATGGTGAAATGGAAATTCTCAATTCAGGGAAGCTGGCATTAAGCTCATCCAATATTACTCATCATCCATCCCACTTCTTGCCGTATGTCGCCCTCCAAGGGCAATTCAGCATTACCAAATACAGGTCTTGTTCTCTTCTTCAAAGAAGCAGCCTGTGAACCCACACCCGAGGAAGAAACTGGAGTTCCAGCAGAAGTGAAGCAGCTCTCGACAGAGCAATCACCAATGCGAGTAGGCGTATTAGAAGCAGTTTTGCTTTCTAAAGTAGCAGCTAGTTCAGATAGGGAATGTATTTTCATGGTATCAAGAGGGACCACTCCTTGACGGTCATTTGAAACTTTGATAGCTAGCTCGGAAAGCTCCTCCCTAGCAGCGTCAAGCCCAGCAGATGCAGTGGCCTGATCACTTAGAGCTTTACAAGCTTTCTCTAGTATGGACTGAAGGTACTTTCCTTGAGCTTCAATCCGAAGTTGGAGATGACGCTGCACCTGCTTACAGTGAAACCATCAGAGACTACGATTCAGAATTATTATCCAGTTGCCAGCATTAAAATCAGTAACACTTTCAGACTGACATTGGTGTAGCTTATTAGACGCCTCTTATTACCATGAAAAAACAAAATAATGTCCCCATTACAAAAATGGGTCACGTCAAAATATTTGGAAAACAATGTCCCATGACCTCCACTACCTTCTTATTAAACTGACAAGGTACCCAGTGCTTTTAAACACTTATTTATCTGCGATTGTATATGAACTTACCATCCAATCACACAGGACAATAACTGAAATAAATTCCTAGAATTGAACGAACCACAAAGGACAAACACATCAAAAAGAGGCACTCATCACATACCACAGGAGGCATCCCCAGAGGCAACTTACATTGTCTCTCACACAAGTGGATTGTATTGATTTGATCCTACTTTTGATGTGTAATATCTGAGGATGACCATTTTCACAAGTACAGACAGGTGAATACCAATTCTACAAGCCACTTCATAAAAGTCAAACTGGGAGCAACAACAATCAAAACTAACCTCCAGCTGCTCATGCAGCCGTCGCTGAACTTCCATCTGTACTCGCAAAGCCTCAGTAACCTGGTAACCACTGTTTAAAGCCAAAAGGTACAGTAACATGCAGGGAGATGGAGTAAGGACTTGCGAAAATAAAAGGGGAAAGATAACATACTCGTTCAGCTCTTGTCCCATAATTCTTGATGAGGTTGATGTAGATGATCCTGTATCATGGCTCTCGGCAACACACAATGCTGCAATCCAAAAAAACATCAGCTGATGAAAGAAAATCTTATGGGGTGCTCTTGTTGGAAAAGTTTTATCATTCGTGCTGTGCGTTACCAAACAAATAGATTTGTCTATCTGCCTAATTCATTCAAAAGGAAGCGAAATCTATAACATATATGCAGTAGAATTCAAAAACTCATAATTCATAAATGTATTCAAGGTATCAAATTTCATACCATCCTTAGAGTTGTCAGTTGATTCCTTGCATGATTGCTTTCCCAATCTGTATTTCTGCAAGTGCAAAGAAATTAGGTAACAAAAAATTGTGAATAAACTGTTGAGAGAGAGAAAGAAAGAGAGATGATAGGGGAGGCATAGGGAATGGAAACACACCTGAAGATGAGACTTCAAGTGATATAGGGTCAAGCCTTTCACCCCCATTGTTCTCATAATAGTCTTGGGTGTTGCCTCTGCAGTGCATTTAATCACAGTAATCAGACACCATAATGAACAATTGATGACATGAAAACTCAAAACCAACCAAACATAATGATCACTGGCTCAAAGTTTTTGCGGGTGAAATTAAAAGTGCTAAGCATGGTCCATATACAAATCAGCTCGACTTAAAATGGGAAATGACAAAATATATATATGTCATATGAAACGAGTACGCTTTAGTTTTGAAATTTATCAATAATCACCTCAATACCTCATACCCAACAATATCAGAATTTCTGGTTGAGCAAGAACCAATCTAGGACCAGGGGCAAATGCCTAAGCTCCAACTTCTGGTACAGCCAAGCATACCAGAATGGGCAGCAAGGCAATGGAGAAATACCGCAAACCAATTAGTATTTACAAACGACATTGCAGCTAAGACATTTAACTTAAATTTTAAATCAAAGTTAAGCATAATTAATGGCCCAGATGTATCATTTGCCATAAGCATTGCAAGATGAAATCAGGCTGTGCAAATGCATATGCCATATCGATTAATAAATTATTAAATTCCCAACAGCAACATTTATTGTAAGCTACAGCCTCCTACACACGAAGATGTACAGCCTTCTCCACACTTTAAGTCATCTGCAAATGCTGTTCCTGAATGACCTCTAATTTAGCTTTTAATGACCCTACAAGAAGTAGGTCCATACATATGCCCTAAATGGAAAGGTGTGTATGCTAAATCGCAAGCACTTGCAGCTCACATGTTTTCCCACCACAAAAAGGACAGTAAGAGTGAACAACATGTCAACGCCAGCTCTCAATGATAGCATCTCTTCATGATTTGTTGCTGCAAAATATGATTTATTTTCCAATATCCCTTCCATACTTATGAGATGTTGTAGTTGAATTAAAAACATTAAGAGAACGTCGAGATAGCAGTGCGACGAATTGAGAGAATTTGTATAGGAGAGAGTAGGAAACCAAGAGGAAGACCTAAAAAGATACAGCTTGAAGCAGTAAGAAAAGCGCTAGATTCAATAGGAGTTGATGAAAGTATGATACTAGATAGAAATAAATGGTGGAAACGAATACAAGTACTACAGTTGATTGTCTCATAAACTCATGTAGTTGACCTCACACTTTTGGGACAAAGACTTGGATGATGATCAGTAGTGCAGCTTAAATTGACTAAAGTATTCTACTAAGCCAAAAAAATATCAAAAGATGGTATCAAGAATTTATTGTTGTGACATGGTATCAGAGCTAAACTCTTCCTTTAGCTAAATCTCTGTTCTCCATCATCTACTACTTGTTGCTTCAACAATCAGATGGACCACCAAGATGCCATTTTACAATTTTTCAGAGATTTCAAAATACCGTTTTCAGGGACACAGTCTTCAACTGTTTGCTACAAAATTTTCTAGGTCACTGGAATCATTGCTATAAATTTTCTAGGCTCCAGTTGTTCCTCCACTATTCGCAAGTCAACTAGTCCATCATACCCTTGTTCTAGGTATGGTATTCTCCTAATCATTATGGTTTTTTTCCAGCAACATCTTTAGTAGCTACATTATCCTAACACATTATTCCTGGTTGAACTTTTATAATTGGTTTGATCCCCACTTTTCAATTTTCTTTCTCTTCTTTTTTTTTTGGGGTTGGGGTTGGGGGGGGGGGGGGGGATTGCCAATGGCAGCTACTGCATACCACCAACACTGGTTGCTCTAAACAAGGAAGGAATTTGCTTTAAATATCCTTTACATATATATAGGCTATAGTTTTACACAAACTAGGAGCCTTCGGGATGTAGTTGACCATTGGATTCTATTTAATGAGAGAAGCCTCTAGGAAGAAGAAATCAGGGATTTCCAACAACCATTGTTCTTCGTTCTGACAAAAGATTTATAGTTCAATGCAATAATAAAAACTGCACCTCAGCTGACTCACCTGATGGACATATAATCAAGCTTCATTAGTCAAGAAATTGACGGACAAGCATGGTTTAAAAGGAGAAGATGTCAGAAACCAATAAAGGCTGCATAACTGAGAATGATAGCCATGAGCATTGAAAGGCAACTCCCGATCAGTTGAAATTTTGAGGAGAATGCTATCCATAGTAGTTCCTGTCAACTCCATGGGATGTCACCACCTCAACTTTGACAAACTCTCTTTGTCTCTTGGATCCTCTCCTTTTACGACCATGCTTGCCAACCGATATCTTGGGAGATTCAAGCATGGAAGAAAGTCCATCAGATGAATAAACTAGGAAAAGCTTTTATTTTTGTCCTTCCCAAGGCTTCTTCACCGTTAAAACAGAGAGAAGAATGATTGCTGAAAATTCCTTATTTCTTCTTTCAAGAGCTTTTCTCAAAAAATATTATAATATCATCAATTGCAGCTGCCAACGTATAGCAATAAATCTTGATGATATACAGTACAGCTGAGGTTACTTCTCCAAAGAAATTGACAATAATACATCAAAACAACAACGTTTTGTTCACAAAAAAATTGTGCCTTCAACAAATCAAAGTTTTGATAAGGGCATCAGCAACACAAAGATCAATTGAGACGTGTGGCAGTGAAATGATTTGATTGGTAAAGGCTACACAAGTTGGGTAGAACCACCTCTCTCTTTTGGGCACTTCAATTGATCTTTGTGCATGTGTTGAAGGCAAAAAAAAAATTGTGCCTTCAACTGATCTTTGTGCATGTGTTGAAGGCACAAAAAAATTGTGCCCTCAACAAATCAAAGCTTTGGTAAGGGCATCAGCAAAACAAAGATCAATTGAGACATGAGGCAGTGAAATGATTTTATTGGTAACGGCTACACAAGTTGGGTAGAACCACCTTTCCCTTTTGGCACTTAAATTGATCTTTATGCTCCTCACGTATCAAATTTACTAACTCCCTAATAACTTTTTAGAACAACAACACTGTTAGGCGAGCTTGTAACCTAATGGTAGAAATGCATAGGTTACGTAGAAATGTATGGGTGCAACCTAGAGGTCACAAGTTTAATTCCTTTAAACAGTCACTTCACATGTTCTGTGGGTGTCAGATATGTGTACGTCATGCTTGTCCACGACTCCGCCAACTGCGGGAGTCTTGTGCATGGGATTTGTTTAGCTTTTGTTGTTAGTCAGAACCTCTTTTCGTAATCACCATTCAGAGGTTGAAATACGTATTACCACATCCTTGAAACGGATAATGTTTCTGGACAGAGTGCATGGTTTCCAATTTTTCTTATAGCTAAACCATGCAAAAGAACATTATTAAGGAAATCCACTTAACAAAATAAGTTAAAAAAGAGGAACAAAACACCGGTAACTCAAATTCAGTGAATATAATAGTTACCCAAGAATGAGTGTGCCAGCTAAAATAGTCACTTAATTCCATGGCATTGGAGTGACCTTTTCATAAAGGTCGGGGAAAAAGTATTAAAAAAAACAAACGAACCAACAGCCACAAAACTAGAAAGTACATGATTTGTTCCAATTTTATTACAGCTAAACGATGCAAAACAGCATTATTAAGGTAACTCAAAGAAGAAGTTAAAAAAGAGAGACACATTTCAAAGAACCAAGAACCCAAATTGAATCTAACCAAAATACCTAAATACTGAAAAAACAAATCCACATTGTAAGTTCCACGTTCGGCAAACAACAAGCCACATATAGAAAAACCCCCAAACTCCAAAATCAAAACGAAAACTCACATGAACTGAAAAAAAGGAGTGAATGAATGCATATATAGAAGTATATACTTACTATCGGGCCCACCGAGCTGCGTGACGGCGTCGATGAATCGCTCGTGGAGCTCGGCAGTCCACCGGAGTCGGGGCTTTGGATCCGAGGTGAGAACGATGCACGCGTCCCCGGGCAGATTAGTCCCTTCCAAAGAACTAGCGAATTCCACACCGAGACCCCCGACACTGCTCCCGTCGAGCGTCAGGGAGTGTATCGTCGAGTACATCGACTCTTTTGAGGGGAAAATGCGGCAAGATCCAATGGGTGAAATGGGCATTCGGGTCCGGGGCACGGAGCCCCCACGTTTGGGCAAGAAAAGATGTATCTTTTGAGTGAGAAAAAGGGCGAGTCGGTCGGAGTAGAGAGTAGGAGAGAGTCTGTGGCGTGCAGCGGTTGCGACAGCGACTTCTCTCCTCAAATTTTCTATTTTCTTTTATTTTATTATATTTTCCCTCCGTTTCTTTCTATAGGAGAGGTTATGTAATGTGTGTGAGAGTGTAGGCTAACGAGAAGTGGTTGGCACACGATGATTTGGTGTAATTTTAGATTTTGTTCATTGTGTTTATTAACTAATCATGTCTTCTTTTCCATATGATTTTGTAGGACTCTTAGAAAATTACTCGAATAATCGAATAGACTGATAATCAAACCAATCGGTTGATTTAGAATCGATGGATAACTAATCGAATAATTGAAATAACTGCTCATAATCGATCGATCGGTTAAATTCTTAACAAAAGCTCAACCATAATTGACCATTCCCACCCCTATGATTTTGATTTTGTGTATGAACGGGTTGTCAATTGGTCTGAGTTAAGATATCTTATCCCTATATAGTTTGTGTTGTTTTTATAATTGAAGATGTGATATCTATATTGCACTATTACAATTCTATTACTGTGTCATATATTCATTTGTGGTATCTTTTACAAATTAGTCACGCTAAATTAAGTTCTCTCATCTCTTGGGAATCAGGGGATAGCCCAATAGCATACTATCCCACCTAAGACAAAGAGGTCTTGGTTTTGAGTGTCATCGGATGGGTTGAGATATGAAATTTATATGGGGTGCATAATGGTATGGGTGTAATTACTTCCATGTAAGTCCTTGTTAATGAAAAAAAAATTACATACAATTGGAAGCTTTTTCTCATAACAACCTCTATACTCTTTTTTTTTTTTGGAGGTTTCTTCTTAAGTTGACACCTAAATTACATGTGTTTGTCGCTTTGTCCCTTTGTTGGGTTTAGTATAAATGATGTATAAACAACAATTGCACCTATAGGTTATAGGCCTATTTGTGTTAGGGTTGTTTCAAAATTTTGTTTTTGTGGTTGTCTTGTTTAAATAAAATTAATTGTAATTAAAAGATTAAATAAAAGAATCATTATCATGTTTTTTAGATAGCTTTAAACATGTTGTCGTATGCAGTAATAAAGCAGCAGTTGTAGGAGATAAATAGAAGAAGATGCAAAGAAGCAATTTTATTGAACACAATAAAGATTCAATACAGATTGTAATACTAAATAATATAAAATAGAGGCAAAACAGAAACATATCATGGTTTTCGATTCTGTAAGGCGGGGTACAGGGAACTCGAATATCCTTAAGGCGATAGCTCCTGCCTATCGCGGTGCTCAATAGGTTTTCGAGGTTCACCTCCCAAGATACAACACCTCTTAACTTGATCGGTGCAACACTACGTGGATTTAGGCCTCAGTCAAATACTTTTGAACCCGGCAGCACTCAAGAACAAAACAGATGAAA
The DNA here is from genome assembly GCF_013401445.1 of Tripterygium wilfordii. Taxonomy (NCBI): domain Eukaryota; kingdom Viridiplantae; phylum Streptophyta; class Magnoliopsida; order Celastrales; family Celastraceae; genus Tripterygium; species Tripterygium wilfordii. Next base: position 3,673,765 of record NC_052232.1, on the reverse strand, counting down.
AGAATATTTTGAGAGAAATTTTTTATGATCTGTACGAAAAAATAATTTTGAGAGAAAATCTTCTCTCTTTTGTATGTATATGAGAAGTCATCTATCATGTGAGTTATATAAACCAAGAGTTTGAGACGAGTTAGAACTCCTTTCTAATTGTAAGTTTGACACAAATTAAAACTCTATCTCATGTTAAGAGATAAGAATTTGATTTGAGATGGAACTTTATCCCTTTATGAGATAAGAATTTCCAACTTAATCACTTAACCAATTCTTATTGAGTTAGGACTCTAGTCAAACTATGAAAAATATTATATATTTTTTTATTTATCTTAGACCAGGACTCATGTCTGGTGCAGCCCAAGCATGTGTGGTTCGGCCCATTAGCCCATGGTGGTGGCCTTGGGACCAAATGTGTAGCCCACTACTCCCACACATCACACATATCTATTTGCGTTATTGTGCCATTCACCCTATGGTTTTTCAACAATCCCCCACATGAATGGATCAACAAAATATTTCATTTTATCTCAGGAAGTTTGAGTGCGCCTGAGAAGAACCATTGCATAAAGATAGGTAGCTTTCGCTTTGAACCTTCTCTAGTGAAAGTCTATTGCATCCACTTAACTAGTCGTTGGATTAAAGTCTTAAATTGCCAGTTGTTTGTGTAATTCCAAACAATAGACCTCACACAATGTCTCAACAAATCAAGATTGGTTCTCGATTGTGTTCATTCTTTTGGCCTTGAACTTCTTGGGATTCTTGCATGTTTTAGAAGTCTAGACTTAAGAACCTTCATAAAGACAGTCAGCTCTTCACACATATAGGTGATCTCCTATCAAGAGTATCCTACGATGGTCTACTTGAATATTCAAGATATAGGAATCATCAAATGCATAGTGTACCCTAAATAAACATCGTAGGATGCCCTTGTGCATCTAAGGAGTGAGAAGAAATTAACTCCTAAGTCCAAAGATAATGGTAAGGAATATCTATTAATGCTCATCCTCACCTTCAAGTACCAACTTCTATTTTTGACCCTAAAAAATTTGGGTTGGCTCCTTACTTTGTTGGCTCTTTTCTTGAATCTCTCCAGCCTTTCTATCCCCTTTGTGGTCAGAGGCTTCTTTTTACTCACCCCATGTCTGGTACACTTACTTCAAAACCTCCCAAATTCGTCTATGGCCTATAAAGGACCTATGGTATGGCATACCTATGGCTGGGTCACCTTTACCCTCACCTAGAAAACTAGTGGAAAGGGTTAGGCATCCATCACTTTTTGCTGCTTAGTGAACAAAAAATCCATATGGATAAAACACTTCTTTGTGTCACAGCTCAATTTTGGGACGTGGGGACCAACTCCTTCAATTTTGTGGAGGGCAATAGAAAATGGGCCTTATGTGCCTACCAAAATTGAGGGTGGTAAAGAAGTAGAAAAAGAACTGAGTGAGTGGACTAATGATGATGATGATAAGAAAATGTCCATGTGTGAGAAAGCTATCAACTTGTTGCATATTGCATTGATTAGAAGTGAATATAATAACATCTCTACTTGCATTAGTGCACAATAGATTTGGACGATGCTTGAGTTGAGGCATAAGGGGACCTCCCTAGTAAATGATTCCAAGATCAACATGCTTGTCACTAAATATGAGTTGTTTAAAATGCTTGACAATGTGAAAATTAGTGATATGTATGCTAGGCTTACTTGTATATGCAATGAATTATGTTCTTTAGATCAACCATATTCAGAGCGGGAAAAAAAGTCTAAAAGATTCTAAGGAGTGTTGAAGATGGAGGAGCTTCTAAGAAGTCTTATGACCAATGAGCTTGAAATGCGAAATGATATAGATGAAGTACATAGAAAGAAACCCCTAACCCTAGTCGTGAGTAGTGGTGAGAGTTTTTCAAGTGAGGATTGTTCAAGTAAGGATGAGAATGAGTGTGTCATGGTGGCAAGAAAATTTAGAAAGTTTATGAAGTTTAATAAAAGGGGAGGATTTAGAGATAGGAATGCCTTTAAGGGCAAGAGATATGAGAAAAGAGAAAGAGAAGAGTGCTTGCTTTAAGTATGGCAAAGTATGCCACTTTATGGCCAATTGCCCTAAACTTCAAAAGAAGAAGCATAAGAACTATATAGAGCAAGATAAGAAGAGAGAAAAAGGGAAGAAGACACTCAAGGTCACTTGGGATGATTCTTCATCATCATTCTCAAGTGAAAGTGAAGAAGATCTCAAGGCCAACTTGTGCTTCATGGCAAATGAAAAAGAGGAAGTATTCTCATCCAATCCGGATGAGATGGTAACATCTTCTAATCCTTCCTATGATGAACTTTCTAGTATTTATGATGAGCTATATGATGCTTATAAATCTTTAATGCATAAAGAGGAAGTATCTAGGTTGTCCAAATTTGAAAGATGCATCTTGATAAATGTTGTGATTCTAATGCTACACTTGTAGAAATAAATCATTGTGATGATGCATGTTTTTCATTTGATGTTCTAATCCAAGAGAATGAGGATTTGAGAGCTAAATTGAACATACATATTAGTTCTATTAACATTGCATCATCAAGCACTTCACATGATTTAGATGCTTTTTTCGATAGGGATGTGATGGAAAGCTACCATTTTCTTACCAGACTTGAATGACGATCGATCTTGACAATTTTCGATCGATCAAAATATGTGTAGTGGCCAATTTTGTGAATTCAAAGAGGAAAAGGAGAGAAGGAAAATGGATCCAAATGGTTGACATACAAAGCTACCATTTTCTCAGTGGTCCAGATTTGAATGTACAAATGGATCCAATGGTTGACATACAAAATTGCCAAGATATCAACTTTGACACATTGATAGGAAAACTTATGTGATGAAAATGTTTAATGTGAATGCATATGTATTTGTTGCTACTAACCCCAAAGGATCCAAAGTTTGGATACCTAAGGCATCTTGAACATGTGCTTGTGTAGGTGTGCTTAAAATTTAAATCCAAATTCAAACTATGTAAATGGTACTTGAATAGCAGATGCTCTAGACACATGACGAGGGATGTTTCATTGTTCACAATCTTTGAAGCAAAGAAGAATGGAGGCTTTGTGACCTTTGGAGACAAAGTCAAAGGTAAGATTCTAGGCTTGGGATCCATAGGTAACTCTTCTTTCACCCTTAGTGAAGTTAGATGGTCGAAAATTTATCTTTTAATTTGGTATGTGTTAGTCACTTAGCCAATCAAGGCTTTGACATTGTATTCAAAAATGATAGGTGTTGTGTGTTTGATATTAATGGAAATATTGTGAAAATAGGAAATAGAAGTGGTGACATGTACGTGATGCATTTTGATTTTATGAAAGATTTTAGCATATCATGTCTTCTTGCTAAACATGATGATGCATTGCATTGGAATAGGATATTACAGCATATTGGTATGTCTACATTGAAGAAATTGTGTGCTAATGAACTTGTTAGAGGATTGCTTAAGTTAAATTTCAATGATTCTCATGTATATGATGCATGTTTTAGGGGGAAACAAACTAAATAGTTGTTTAAACCTAAGCTTGATATTAGTACCTCTAGACCTTTAGAATTGTTGCATATGAATTTATTTGGACCTAGTAGAGTTAGAAGTCTAGGTGGAAAATATTGTGCATTCATTATTGTTGATGATTATTCTAGATTTACATGGTGTTTGTTTCTTATGCATAAAAGTGATGAATTGCATAATTTTGAAATCTTGTTAAAAAGATTGCAAAATGAGCTATATGCTGAAGCAAACACCTTATGAACTTTTGTATGGTAAGAAACCTAAAGTAGATTTCTTCAGAGTTTTTGGTGCTAGTTCATGTTCTTAGTTTTCTAATGACCTCTAGTCCATCTATCTGATTGTTGGTACAATCAAAATCCAACTGAAATGACAAAAGAGTCTTTTGACCTTTAGGGAATATGATGATGATACCGCACCCAGACACAAAGTCTGTTCTAGAACCGTCAAACAAAAACATCCAAGGAGTATATGATATGAAAATGTCCTCAACTCGGGAGACTATGTTTCTTCAATGTCTAGACAATAATGGTCAACAAGAAAGTTTACAAGTGTCTACCCCTTCACTACCATCTGAAGTATATGTTGAAAAGGGAACTCCATCAAGGCAATGAACCATTTACCAATCTTGCCTCTAATGATCGGTCTAGATAGCAAATATTTGATGAGGTTTGTCTTGGATGGAAACAAAACTGTAACTGGCAACATATAGTGTTTGAGCTTGGTAGCTACAAAGAAAAGACTCAGGCAAAGTTTCTTAATAGGGGAGTATCTCTATTTTGTAAGAGATAAGAGTCTACTGAGATAATAAAGCGTATGCTCTCTATCACTTTCATTGTTTTGAGCTAAGAGGCATCCAATAGATCCTTCTGCTATTGATATATAGAGATTCAATACTCTATTGGGTATAAGAGGGGTAAAGACAGAAGGTTATGCTACATACTCCTTGATCTTTTGGAAAGACTACAGATGTTTCTCCTCCCACATGAATCCTTCTTCTTGCTTCAATTATAAGAGTTCAGAGAATACCTGGACTATTGAAGATGAATCTTCTGAAAAAATTGATATGTCCTAGGAATCTTTGAAGTTCCTTCTTGTTTCCAGGAGGTTGTACTTCAAGAATGACTTTGGATTTGTTCTTGCCAACCTCAATGCCTCTTTGATGAACTAGAAATCCTAAGAAATTTCCTGTTGAAACTCTAAAAGCGCACTTTAAGATTTCAAGGGATTCATCTTAAATTCGTACTTTCTTATTCTAACCACTGCTCGCCTGAGATATGTAAGGTGCTCTCTGTGAGAATGAGACCTGACTACTACATCATCAATATAGATTTCCATGAAACGGCCCAACATGTCATAGAAGATCAAATTCATGACTCTTTGATATGCAAATCTTACGTTCTTCAGACTGAATGACATAATCACCCATTCAAAGGTTCAAAGGGCACCTGCCATTTTGGGTGTATCTTCTTGCTACTATGAAGATATGGTTGTATCCTGAATGCCCATCCATGAAGGATAGGACTTGGTGTTTGGCTGCTCGGTCCACCAGCATGTCTGCCATAGATATAGGGTACTCGTACTTTGGTATAGCAAGATTCAGATTCCAAAAGTCATCGCAGGCTTTGATCTTCCCATTCTTCTTGATTGTAGGGGCAATGTTAGACAATCATTTCGCGTATTTTGCAATTCTAATGAACACAACTTTGAGAAGTTTCTCTAGTTCGTTCTTGACCACCAATGCCACTTTCTTTGACATCCTTCTAGATTTGTGTGGTTTATTGCCTTCCTTGATTAGTAACTGATGTTCCAAAAGCTCTCTAGAGAGGCATGAAATCTCCTTGTATTCCCATGCAAAATAATCTTGAAACTCTTCAAGTAGTTGAATCATTTCCTCTCTGATGTTAAGGGACAAGAGTTGACTGATGAACAACGGTCTTGGAGATTCTTTTGTTCCAAGATTAATTTCATCTAGAGGATCTTGAACGTCAACTTTCAGGTCGTCTAGCTTTGTTGGAGCTGCTTCAAGTTCTTCTATTTGGATGGTATCATCTTCTGGTTGGTCTTATTCAAAGACTAATTCTGCTGCGTTGATTGGGGAGTTCGCTTGGAACAAATTCTCCAAACGTCTTTCTACTAAATAAGAGGCCATCTTCTGCATGGTGACCTTCAAGGCTGGGTTTGTTCAAATTCTGTCGATTATCTCGACATCATTGATTTCTAGTATGATATGGGTTATCGGCTTGCAAATTCTTGTCATTAGGGCCAAAAATCTGAGTATAGAAATATTTTACCTCTTCCTAAGATGAATCCTTGCTAAAAGTAACTAATTTGGGTCTGTCGTGTTTGTCCAGGCCTGTTACTCAGAGATTTCCAATGTCTTCATCATAAAGTATGGCTTCTACTCAATTTGCAAATGCCAAAAAAGAATTCTTATCTGCCTTAATCACCTCGATTTCGTTCTCATTTTAGAATATCATACACAAGTGTAGAGAGGATGGAGCCGCCATACAAGAGTGTATCTAGACTCTTCCCAACAGAAGATTATATGAAGAACGTGAATTTATCAAAAAGAATGGAATGGTCATGGTCTTATTGCCCATGGTGAGGTTTACAACTAGAATGTCTTGCGCTATAGACATACCTTTTGCAAAGTCTGATATAGTAGTATTAGTAGAAACTAACTCAAACTTTCGCCTACCAATTTTGTGCATGGTGGATCGAGGCATTAGATTAGCTGCTGATCCATTTTCCACCAAGAGCCTATTGACTAGCATCCCATCCAAATGCCCTAAAAGATAGATTGATCATAGGTATTGAATTATGCTATGTGTTGCCTTTTTGAACATAACAAAGGATGCTACCTCATCTTTTGGATTTGTGGACACTTTTTCTTGAATAATCACCACTGGAAGGTTTTTCTAAGACACCTCTAAAGGAGGTCTTTGAGATTCATCTTTGATTGACTTCTATCTTTCTTCTTTGATTGGTTTTCAGGATAGTAGCAACCTCTACCTGATCCGTTATAGATAGACTTTCTATTTGAATGCCTTAAAACATTTCTAATATCTCTATGCAGAACATAAATCATGTTGCAAGAAAGATTTTCGAAATACCTTTGGCTTGCAGAAGAGTTTAATTCTTGCCCCCTGAGCCTTGTTCCTACTGTGTAGTCTAATGCTTCAGGAATGTTATCTTCTTTGAGTCAAGATTGTCTGTCTTTTGAGTCCTCTGTTGGCTTCAATTTGTTTGTTGAACATGAACTTTATGTCCTGGAGATTGAGTCGATTGCCAAAAAAAAGATTGAAAATTGATCCAATCCAAAGCTAAGGATATGAAGTCACCAATAACAAACTACGCATCTTCTTTAGTGGGCTACCTAAATGGGATCATGGGATCTGAGTAGGACTTCTGAATGGTTGTTGGGGATGCTTGAGAGAATTCAGCTATTTTTACCGTTTCTTTTGCAATCTTCTTTTTTGAGTGTTGGTTTATCCTTTGGATGTTGGACCTTTACCCAAACATTAACAGGAGAAACTATAGGTTTGACTATCTTGGACGTAGGTTGGGAAGAGCGATGATGGACTGTTCTATCTTTTGTTTTTTTGGCTTTCCTAGTATTTTTTTCGTGAACATCCTACCGAAGAAAGTTGGAGCCTTCTAAATTTACCTTTCTTGCATTGAACTTGCCCCCCTCCCCAAGCTTGAAGCTTCTAACTTATGAAAAAAAGTCTTCAGTCCCTTCCCGAGAATTGGGATAAATCTTTCTTCTTTGTGCAGAACCTGCCTTTGATAGAATAATATGTGTCCACATTCGAAGAAAAATATTAGTTTTCCAGAAGGTCTCATGATCGTCGCCTCTATCAAAGCTCTCAGTAGTGCCACAACTTCTTGGTATTTGATGTCAAGACAGAAGGTATCTTTCGTCTGCCTAGAGGTCTAGCCTTCTAAACATCTTCCAGAATCACCCACTATCTTGGAGTTGATCTAGACATTTGGCCTATGTTGACTGAAACCATGTGTGTTCCCATCTTTGGAGGGAAAGGATTGTCATCCACTCTCATTGTTGGTTTGGGAACAATAAAGTCTCCTTTCTCTATCATGCCTTGAATTTCGTTCCTGAAAGACACACATTATTGCTAAAGTGACTCCAAGAATTGTGGAACTTACAATATGTCTTTTTCTGGATTTCTTTTGGAGGAGGAATTCTATGCCCAAGAGGTAACTTGATCATCTTATTTGCTAGGAGGCAATCAAAGATATTCTTTTTCTTGGATATGTCATAGGCATAGAAATTGGCTGGTTTGGATGACCCTAGTGCTCTTGGATATTTAGGAGGTTATGACTTGACAATATCTTTGTAGACGTAGGAATTCTTACTAAGAATCTCAACTACAGCCACTTCTTGATTAAGGCCATCCTCGACATTGGCCACCAAGTAATCGGAGTCTCTGTAGTAGGTTCCTTTTGATGAGTTTGTAATTTCTTTCTCAAGACTATTTCGTAGCAAATAACCCTGACAGTTAGGTGAGAGAAATCATGAAAGTCTAAATCATCAAACTTCTTTTTGAATTGGACTGTCATGCCTTTACTGCCAGCGCTACCACTTCACCTTCTAGTATTTTAGTATTGCATCAAAGTTTGGCTTATTTGAACTTGGTGAGGAATGGCTCAATTGGCTCTCCTAAAGCCTAGCATGTCTTCAACAATGTTCATAACTTGAACCCTATTCATCCCCTGTTGAGGTTAGCGTTGGAACAACTGTGGCGAAAGGTAATACTGCTAATAGCTATACTAACCCTACCCTCGAGCTCAGTCTGACAATAATGCTGGTAATACTACTATTGTGGTTGGATATACAATTCTCTCCAAGGTTCTATAGGAGGTGTAACCTAAGGAATACTCTTGTTGACATCATCCATTTTTCTTTGCTCATTCGATCTGATCCCAAGAGGAACGGTTGGACTTCCAATGATAGGAATGGTAGTTAGAGAAGGTAAAAAGGTAAGGCCAGGAAACTTCTTTCTTGCACTTTAGAATTTTGAACAGTTTGCACAAGAGTTAAAGGAATGATTGCGGAAACTGAAATTGAATTGTTCAATACGGAGTGGCCATTGCTGCTACTAGGATCTGATGCTGATTGGCTAACCTTCAACATGGTAGCCAGGTCCTTTAGAAATTCTTGTGAAGATTGAGGTAGAACTGGATACTGAATGGTCTGGATAGAGTGTTGTGGAGTTGGAGCAGAATGCACTACTTGTTGTGAGCCTTGCATAGATTGAAGAACTAGCCGAAATTCTTGTGAATTATGTTGAAGAGCATCATGATTCCGCAATAGAGTTTACTAACATGCTTGTTGGATATTCTTTGATATTTGCTCTATAGTCTGCATCAAACTGTTATTTGTCGAGGAGATTTCTCATTTTAAGAGTTTGACAAGAACGAGACTTATATTTCCTTCTCCTTCACCTTCGTTGGAACGAGTAGACTGAAGAATGTTATGTGATTCCCTTGGTGAAAGAGGTAGAGACGGATCTCCAACTAGTTCACCTATGGCTGTTTTTCTTGTTCTCTTTGTCATGACTACAAGTAGTTGACATAACACGTCCCACCAGGTGTGCTAATAATATGTTTGATGTCTTATGTGCTAGGACTATAGGCCGATATACTCTGTTGTGGTTAGATTATGTGTGTTATGGTGTGCCAGGACTTAGTGTTAGTGCAGGGATTGCACCAAATTTGATATTTTCACCAAATGGACTATGTGCAGGCTGAGAACGCAAGGCTACTAGTTCGAGGTTGCCTTTCGTGAAGGACTTAAAATTTTAATCGTGCCAAGCTGGAAGATAGGACATAGAAGACTACATCACTAGAATGAAATAACTTCTATTAGAAAGAAATGAAAAATAACACATTGTTAGAATGCATCATGAATTTCATTGAAAAGGAATACATCCTGGAATGTATCTGGCCTGCTTTACAAGCTAAAACGAAAAATAGCTACAGAGGCTTTGAAAAGTAAAGGGCTAAGCTAGAAACTAGTTGGCCAGAACCATGCTAATTGGAAAGATAAGTGATCAAAGTCATTACCTAAGAAAGTAATAAAGAAACGTAGACGCGGAGTCTGTGTTTGATGTGGGGTGACTGTAGGCTTCTCTTATTTCTTCTTTTATACTCTTCATAATGACTATGGTGATCTTCTACTCCTGTTTTCTAGGCACGTTCTTCACATGTGCGAAAGTAGGAAGTTGTGGGTAACTACCATCTTACTTGTTGCTCAAGTTGGTAGGTCAGAATTCTGAATAATCGCAACTAACTCCGGGAAATGGGGATGATGGCAGCATCTCTCTAGTCGTGCTCCTTCTTTAGGGTGAATAAGGGCACTTTAGGAGGCTATGGTACGCTCTACCTTCTTGGTTTGCAAGCTTCGTGCTTGACATTGTGGAAACATGGCTAACATTCGTCATTCTATTGTTACTCTTCCACGTGATGTTGGTTTCTTAGTTTCATGTAGTAGCTGGAAATGTGTTTGAGAAAATTCAAGGAAGTAGGGTTAACAAACTCCGACTTCTCTTGTACTCCCTTTGAGTTAGTTCTGCAACAAACTCGATTCTTCTTAAACAAACTGATTTGAAAGAGGATAAATCGTTAAGACATTAATTTCCCCATTTGTACCCTTTTGGATATTGATTTTCAGACACTCTTTATCTCCAGCAACTGATTCCTAGATTTTAGGCTAATAATCACCAGAAAATCTGTAAAAAGAACAAATATTAGAAATAAAAACGTACGTCCCGCTCTTACTACCTGTCAACTGGAGGTTGGATGCTCCTTACAAAATGTGGGGCCCAAATTGTCACGTGTCAATAGGTGTGTGAGGGTCATTTACAGTACAAACAAATATACAATTAAGACAACGATTTTAAGGAGATGCAGGGGCATCTTTATGTTGATGTTTTTAATAAAAATCATTTAAATAGATTGAATTATTGTTGTAAATGTTCAATGCGAGAGTCATTGTTTCAAACTTAATAGTAAATAAGGTCAAATCGGTCAAAACCTCTGCTTTTGCCAACATAACAACAACCACGTAATTGGAACTTTTATATATCTATCGAGTTTGCACATTTTTTTTGACCTGAGAGAAAGAAAGATGCTTATATTCACAACATAAAAAATGACCTCTTCATAAATATATAATCGTTAGGGTTATATTATATTTTTAATAAAATATATTTTAAATAGTTTGAATTATTGTTGTACATGTTCAATCGTTGGGGTTATATTATATTTTCAATAAAATACCATTTAAATAAATTGAATTATTGTTGTACATGTTCAATAGTGGGGCTATAATATATGTTTAATAAAATAACTTTTAAATAGGTTGAATTTTTGTTGTACATGTTCAATCATCAATGTTCTTATTCTCGTATTAAGAATTTAAAATGATCATGCAATTATGTTATTTTAATTATTAATATTAATTTGTGCAATAATCATCATGGACTTCAAAATTAATATATTTCATTTTAAAAATTGAAATTGCATAGATATTGGGTAGGTGACTGATTGGATATCTATTTTGAGGTTCCAATGTCCTTTAATTAGGATGTTCTAGCACTTAGCTAATGTATTTGATTGTATTTTAGCTTAGTTTTACACTTACAAATGTTTCCCCTTGGTTTTGTAGGAATCGGACCTTGTTCGGGCAAGTTGGAGCACTTTTTGTTGTGAGGTGTCGGGACACCTCTCAAGGTGTCCGGACACTTACTGTCCGGACACCCACATTATGTGTTCGGACACTTCCTTTGAAAAATGAGACAGAGCCTATAACGAATACTTGATGAAGCCCAGGTGTCCGGACACCTTCCGAAGCTGTCCGGACACCTACCGCGGATCTGCAATTTTCTGCACCAAAATTTCAAGGGCATTTGGGGTAAATCATGTATGTAACCAATGGGGAACGATTTTATAAGGGTAGTTAGGTATTTTCTATTGTAAAAAAGAGGGGAAAACCCTAAGATTGGGTTTTCTTCCTCATTCATTGACTTCTCCAACATGAAGCCACCATAGGAGTAGTGTAGATCTAGTTTCTCTCTCTAAGTTTTCTTTGTTGTTTTTGGTGCTTTCTCTTGATTTTGTATAAACTCTGATTTAGATGACAATAGATTGGATGTTTATTGCAACAATCATGAGTGGGTAGTTCTCTTCTCTAGTTTCTAATCCCGAAGGGTGGATGCAAGGTTTCGATTACTCAAGATATGTTCAAAGAATCGTAGCTTCGATTCTTCTCTTTTAATTTCGTGATAGTTGTGTGAGTGGATATATGAGAATGACATATTTGATTGTATTCTTGGATTGTCTAGTCTAGGGATTGCATCTAATGTGTTTGATTGAGAATTGTTAAATCCATTGCATGATTTCCTTAATTAATTGAGTTTTCCATTGCATAGCTATTAATTATGTGTATTGATGATGGGGTTTTGGGTTAATTTAGGAATGTGCATGGGAGAGTTATGGTTAATTGATCTTTGAGTGTGAAACTAGGGTGTTAGCCAAGCCGAGCCCCAAGGGGGAACATTAATCCATAATATTAGGTGCTTATCCCTTTGTGTTCATCGTAGATTAAGAGACCCGATGGCCTACATGTATGAATTGAAGTCTTATATCCTAATTCTCTTTGCATATGCATGATTGATAGTATCACACAATGCATTGTGTATGGTTGTGTGTGTTTGCAATGATACCTTGAGTATGAGAACCGAGTAGCCACCGGGACGGATTAGAGACTAGGTTTTTAATTAATTGTTTTAAATCCAATTCGTGCTTACTTTGATTACAAATTTGCTCATGCTACCGAGTCATTCGGCCCATTTCATTTACTCGCTTTTATTTGATATTCATTGCGTTTATTAGTGTTAGTTATTCATTTGCATATCATTCACTTCAAATTTGCATTGCTTCCTCGTGGATCGATACCGGACTCACCGGTTTATTACTTGACGATACCCTACACTTGGGGTAAGTACCTCGTGCATATGATTCATCTTTGACCTCTGTCGGAAGCTTCTTCTCCACCCCTCTTGGCTTATTCGAGAGTTCTATATATGAGATTTTTTAGTGATTTGTCATTGCGATTTTGGTTGTATTCGAACTAGACTTATTCATACTCATCACCACGGGACCTATAGATCTTGTTGTTTTCCTTCGATCTATCATCACATCATTATTTTCGACATTTTCTGTGGTGATTTTTTGGGATATACAGACTGCGGGTGATATGTTATTTGTTTCGATTAATTTGATATCTATCATAATGTTATTTGTCTTGTTAAATGTTATCTGTATTGTTAAAATGTTATCTGTATTGTTAAAATGTTATCTGTCTTTAATGAAATGTTATCTGTTTGAAGTTTCGAAACAGATAACATATCATAATAGATCCGAAATAGATATAATATCTGTAGATTTAGATTCAATTTCAGAAGAAGAAAAAAGAGTTCGCAAAAGCAATAAAACCTCAAAGGTGATGCGCCTTGATCCGTGGAGTTGATTGGGGGCGTTCATAGTAGCCAGCATTGACCATATTGGCCGGATTTAATTCTTTTTCAAACGGTGGCTGTGAAATCATGGAGCCTTTTCGGCGACTCAAGTGATAATCGACTGTGGGTGATTGCTAGGCTTTCATCGGGCTGACGTAGAGCTTCTTTTCGGTAGGTGGTTCATCGAAAACGATGGTTAGATGGCTAACTTCAGATATGGTGGAGCAAGGAAGAAGGAATAAGGAGGAATGGTATTTTGGTAAGTTGGTAGCTCTTGTCCTTTTTTCTAAAGTTTTTTTTAGGTTATCTTTGTTGTAATACAACTTTTAGTTTTTGTCCTTAAGAGTAAAAATCTCTAATATTAATACATGATCATTAGGTTGCTTAGCTTACAATTAATTTGGACATCTTTCCATCCGGCGAGGGGGACAATGCTGGTTGTGTAAAGGATTACAACATGAACAAACTTTATTTTGTAACTACATGTTGAGAGAAATTGAATTTTATTAGTTAAACGATTAGAACATGAACAAACTTTATTTTTTGATTCTTCTTATTAATTACTACAAATGAATGAAAAGATTGGGCCTGCGAGGGGTTTGCTGTGCACACCATTTCAAGGGCAATTGGGCTTCTTCCCAATCTCCGGTAATCAAAATGCAAACTTTTGTTGGTATGTCTCCATCAGAGGAGGATCAGATAGATGGAGCACATGGAGGGCTCAAAGCAGTCCAAGCTAGAGTTTTGGGCAACAATCAAACTGGCAGAACAATTAAAATAAAAAAAAATTTACACCCCACACAGCCAAAAATCAGTTGGAAAATCAGCTCAGAAGAACCCTACCAACACCTTCCTTCCTCTTCATCTCCCTCAGGCATCAACACTCACGTACACGGTCGTCAGTCCTTTCTTGTTGCATTTTTTTTCTCAATAACTTGTTGGACCTAAGTTACACAAGAGGGGGGTGAATTGTGTCCCCAAATTCAGAATAGAAATCACCTTATATCGATTTCACAAATCAAGCACTATACCAAGCACACAAAGTCATGAGTCTTACTAATACAATTGTCCTAATTTTTTTCCGAGCAAATCAAATTTTATCTTTAGACTTGTAACTTAAGTGTATAATGTGTCTAGATGCGAAATCCTATCAATTTAATCAACGCCAAAGTATAATTGCACACAAATGGGCCTATATGAGCAATATGAATAAATTGCACAATAGGAACCAATTGAAGCAAAGCTTCTAACAAGATAAGCACTAGAAAGTACTTAACTTGCAATTTTACAGAACAATAGCAATGTGAACAGAATAAACAACAATATAAAATAAAGAAAGATTAATCAAATATAATTATGGTTAGAGTAGATTAGAGCAATAGAAATAAAATAAATAAATAATATTTGGTTAGATTAGTGTTATGTAAATAAAGTAAATAAAATAAAGCAAGTTATGTTAGATTAGAAAAGTTAATGAAAGTTGTAAAAGTAAAGCAAGTAAAGAGCACACAAGTAGTTTATAGTAGTTCGGAGACCCTTCTCCAATGTCTACTATCTAGGTTCACCAACCTAGGATTTTCAAGAGCTCAGGTGTGGCTTTTCAAGAGCTCCACAAAACTCTTACACAAAGATTTCAAAATTACCCCAACTCTTCCACAATCTCACAAATATAGCACCCGGTTTGGGTTTTACAAAGATAGGCTCAATGATTCACTCACTCAGTGTTTGCACTCAACAAACTAGGAGGAACTCTCAAGAGATTTTAAAGTGAGGCTCACGGATATAAAATCGGATTTGAGTTTAGAAGAGCTCACAAGAAGACATGATTCTTCACACCTGGAATTGCTATAGCAATCGATGAAGATAAACAATAAAGATCAGTTATTCACACCTGGATTAGCACTAAGCTAAAGGTGAAAATATGAAAGAATGTTAAGAGACTTTTGTAGCCGAGTGAAGGAAAAGATGAAGTATAGCTCTCTGATTTGAAACAATAGAATATGCTTGAGAGTAAAAACTTTTCTTGTGTCTTTGGTGGCGTCCCAAGAGCTCCTTTTATAGTCCACAAGGACTCCTTGATTCCTCTTCATTTTCTCGGTAATTTGATTCTTCTCAAGCCAAATGAATCAATCAATTAATAGCTTTGAATTGGTTCATATGATATCCTTCAATCTCTTTCACGTTTTTATCTTTGATAAGAAATAATCTCCCTATTTGCAACTCCACCACTTTAGAAACATCTTGACTTTTGCTTGAATGAATCATTAAATATTTTAATGAAGCTTGCCATATTAGAATCATAGCTTGCTGGACTGCCGTTGATTCAAAGCTTTATAAATGGAAAATGATATCACACTTTATTCTCCAATCAACTTGATAATTTTCCCACCAAATCACGTCCCTTGAATTTAGGAGTTCAGAAAATCAACATGTAATAGTCTTGATTTTGTTTCCCTTCACAGACAATACTTGAGTGCACCATATAAGGCCTTTAAGACTTGATATAATTCTCCATAATTCTTGGCTTAATGGCTTCAATCAAATATGGTAAATATTTCTTCATTTGAAATCAAATGCCGGCTATCTTTCCATTTAGTCTCTGTAATTTGGCAGCACAAGTAGGAGATTTGCTTTATGAGAGATTGACCTCCAGCTCTCCATGATTTCGGACAATAAGGAAAGTAAACCTTTTGCTTTTTATCTCCAAAATATCACCAAGTCAAAAATTTTCTTATGGAAATTGAATCATCCTCTCTAATATAGATCACACGTCTTGCATATGTAACGAAACATTTTATAATGAACTCTTGATGAAGTCCCTCTCAACTTTCCTGAAAATTTACTTGTAAGCTCATTTGAGCTTCATGCTTGAATCATAGGTTAGTTGAGGTTAATTAACTAAAATCTAAGCATATAATATCATAACATATATGGACTAATGTACATGCAAGTTTTCAGCTCAATAAAATATCATATAGTCACATAAATCAATCGGATAATAACATTGCACAACAATTTCGGACAGATATTGAGCAACGATTTTGAGCAGGAAAAAGTCAAAAATTTTTAATCATGTCTCATGAAAAATGTTCATCATGACATAAATAATGTCTCTGTCAAATTTCAGCTTAATCCAAATTCATTTGATCTAAAAATGATCAGTGAGTTCACAAGTAGGTTTACTAAATACAATGGTACTAAAACGATGTTCTCTGGATTTGTAGATGGAATATTTGCAACTCTAATGCCGAAAAAGGGATATTTTTCAAATGCCTTGTATGCGTTTGACATCGGCTAGAATGATCTTGTTGGACCATTTCTGGCTAACTTCTCTGTACAAGAAGTTAATGCCTCTATTCCTAATATCATCAATGACTTTGTTACTAATGTGAAGGTAACTTTGAAACTGAGTTTTAAGTTCGTAAAGTGGAATTTGAGTATCTAATCAAGAATTGAATCAGTGACAGTTTAAATTTTGCAGAATACATATAACTTAGGAGGTAGATCGTTTTGGATTCATAACACAGGACTATTAGGTTGCTTAGCTAACAGTTTGGCAATCTTTCCCTTGGGTGAGAGGGACAATGCTGGTTGCGTAAAACCTTACAACCAAGTGGCTCAGTATTTTAACTACATGTTGAGACAAGCAGTATTGCAACTAAGGCACAATTTTCCGGAGGCTGCATTCACATATGTTGACGTTAACTCTGTCAGGTACTTTCTCTTTGAACAACCAGAATGATACGGTATATATAAGCGACACATGCACTTATATGTTATTTTATTAATAGTTGATGAAAATACAACCTTAATTGTAATTCAACATTCTGGATTGTAGGATTTGAGCATCCACTTGTAGTATGTTGTAGCTATGGAGGCAAGTACAATTTAACTGTTGGTGTTTTGTGCGGAGACTCAATAATAGTTAATGGCACCTAAATATTTGTTGGTTCATGCGAGCGCTCTGATGTTCGGATAATTTGGGATAGCAGACACTACACAGTTACAGCTAACAAGTTTGTTTTTGATCAAATCTCGACCGGAGCTTTCTCAAACCCTCCCATTCCCTTGAGAATGGCATGCCACAGAAACACAAGCTTCTTCAACGACTATATGCACTAAATTGCCGATCTGAGAATATTTCATCATTTATATCGAGCATGCATGTATTTAACTTTGCATTCTATGAATGAAATTGTATCAAGTTATTAGTTGAATCATATATCATCATCATTAGTCAGATCATTATTTTTTAGGGTTACATATTAAGTTGAGCCTTTAGTTTGTTAGTGTATTGTCTATGCCCACATTATGTTGTCGGGATTTAACGAAACAAAGCTGAATATATAAAACTTGCGGAAACAAAAAGAGAGAAAGAAAAGACACAATGTTTAACATGGTTCGACACAACTTGTCTACATTCCTGAATGAAGAACAACGAAGAATTCCACTAATATAAAAAAAATTATAAAAAATATGAGTTCTTGAACTCCAAAACTAACCAACAAAATCTCTATACTGGACTCTATCACACAAATACCCTCGGCACTCCTCAAAACCAGCAACTCACTAATATTATAAAGGGAAAAAAAAAAGTCACATAAAGAGACGTGTGATAATAGGAAACTAATTGCCACAAAACTACAAACACAATTTGCGAAGACAACACGTCTTTTATCAAATTGCTCCACCTTTTCCTTCTTCCAACGTGTCCCAGGTGGTCCCACACATATTCTTGTTATTCAATTCCTTGGAGACTTTGAACAAAGAAACAACGCCGTAAACCAAACTTTGCGTCAAATACTAACATATGTAACTAATCTTTTTTTAGTTAAGGGGTATTTATTGCGTGATTCACTTGATCTAATACATATGAATACATAATTTGTTATTAAAAAATTACTACTTAATTTTTTTTAGGGAGGGGCGACTAGTAGGGGTGGTTCCGCCCCTGCACGACATGAGTCCTTGCTTGTTGCTTTTTTTTTCCCCTAAATAGGACACCACTTTATTACGCCACTTTTGAGCCACTTTTGATACTAAAGTAACTAAGTTCGGTTCTTAGAGCACTTGTAATGGTGACAATTTAACGAGACATGTATGGGGTTTTGAGGGGGCATGGATACAAAAGTGTACACAACAATACAATTTTGTTGGAAATAAAATAGAGGAAGGGAACATTGGTGACCTCCATGTTGGCTCTAACATATGGGGTTCATTTGTATTACACTCACAACTACATAAAAAATTAATATTAGGCTCCATCTCTATTACATCAAAAATCAAACTAACAAATTTATATAATTGTATCAATATATCTTGTTAGTCTAACCACATCATCAAAATACAAATAACCACAACAACAAAACACATTTCTCATTGTATTATATTGTCCCAAAAAAAAATCACACCATCGTGGTTGTTATTAGATGTAACCTTTGATGTGATGTCGCTTGCTAGTGAATTACCCAAAAGCTATGCCAATGGGGGCGGGGCCAGATATTGAATGCTCTTAGTTCTCCAACTTGTCACCGAGAGAGATGATGAATCACGCATGCAGTCATTTCCTTTTGCCATCCACTGAATTACTGTGGACGTACGAGGTGATGCTGTATCCAACTATCCATTGTCATTGTGATAGTTGGGCTCTCCCCACTCCCCTTGAGGTTTATAATATAGGGCTCGGTCCAAAGGATCGGGTCTTGTGATGATTTCTCAATGGTTACTAAAAAAAAACTATCCATTGTCATTTCCAGTCACGCGAAAAAAAAAAAAAAGGAAGTATTTTCATAAGAAGAATAAAGCCACATCTCAATTATTGTGAACACTCCAACTTGAGTTGCTCGAGCGGTCTGGTCACAAACTTCTGTACAGTCAAATTTATTGGTGTTAAGCGATATATCGAGTGGCAATGAGATTCGTATTTTAAATCTCACATCATCTAGGAGAAAATGTGAATCTGCCTACCTTTTTAGATAAGGGAGGCTTCGTGAAGGACTGTGTCCTCTTTAATCTTGTATAAACGATACTTGGGCATTTCACTTCGACAAATACGCAATAACAAAACCTACACACTACATGTTGAGTTTCCAGTTTCCGGATAGTTTGAGGATGGAGCTCCCTTTCATGAACATCTTCCTCTGTGTGCTCTTCCTTTGTTTAACTTGGACCTCGAATCCCATCTTCTCTTTGGAAAGTTGCAACTTCCCGGACATTTTTAACTTCGGTGACTCCAATTCAAATCCCACCTGTTCTTTGGCAAGTTGCAATTTCCCAGCCATATTTAACTTCGGGGACTCCAATTCGGACACTGGTAGCCTATCTGCAACTTCCCTAATCACTTTCCCTACTCCCAATGGAGAGACATATTTTCACATGCCTGCGGGGAGGGGATCCGATGGTCGCCACATCATCGATTTCATTGGTATATATGTGTGTGTTCACTTTTTTATCATATAAGTTAATACAGAGAAATATAGATACATTCATGCATACTTTAAGCACTAATGGTTTGATTTTCTTTGTTTTTTTTGATGTGATGATAAGCACAAAGTTTTGGCCTGCCATTTCTGCACGGATATCTTGATTCTTTGGGGGCTAACTTCTCCCATGGTGCAAATTTTGCCACGGGAGGAGCCATCATCAATGGAGGACTACTGAAGCTAGGAGGATTCAACTTCTATCTTAGTATACAGTACGACCAATTCAGACAATTAAAACTCAGATCGCAAATAATAAGAGAAAAAGGTATATATTATTATGAATCAAAACTACGGCTTATTTGTTGCTATTGTTTCCCTTTAAAAAAAAAAAATTATTTATGAAGCTCTACAAGCGAACATATAGTCCAGCGATCGAATTGCAAGCGTGCAACATAAAAGTCGCATGCTCAATTTCTCGAAATAATCTCTCCACATATTTTGTTACATCTTGTCTATCGCTATCCACTACGGAAGTCTTATCCACGGTAGTTATTTACCTTCCTTCTCAACTGCAATGGTACTAAAACGAGATTCTTTGTATTTGTAGGTGGAATATTTGCAGCTCTAATGCCGAAACAAGAATATTTTTCAAATGCCTTGTATACATTTGACATCGGCCAGAATGATCTTCTTGGACCATTTCTGTTCAACTTTTCTGTACAAGAAGTTAATGCTTCTGTCCCTAATATCATCCATGACTTTGTTACAAATGTGGAGGTAATTCTTTGAAACTGAGTGTCAAGTTCGTAAAGTGGAATTTTACTATCAGATCATGAGCTGAATCAGTGGTAGTTTCAATTTTGCAGAATATATATAAGTTAGGAGGTAGATCGTTTTGGATTCATAACGCAGGACCTATAGGTTGCGTAGCTTACAGTTTGGAGATGTTTCCCTCGGGCGAGAGGGACAATGCTGGTTGCATAAAACCTTACAACGAAGTAGCTCAGTATTTTAACTACATGTTGAGACAAGCTGTATTGCAACTAAGGGCGGATTTTCCGGAGGCTGCATTCACATATGTTGACGTCTACTCTGTCAAGTACTCTCTCTTCGAAGAACCAGAAAGATACGGTATAAGCGACACACTTATATGTTATATTATTAATAGTTGATCAAAATACAACTTGAAGTTGTTATTCAACATTCTGGCCGGATTGTAGGATTTGAGCACCCACTTGTAGTATGTTGTGGCTACGGAGGCAAGTACAATGTTACTGTTGGGGTTTCCTGTGGAGACACAATAACAGTTAATGGCACCCAAATTTTTGTTGATTCATGCGAACGCCCTGATGTTCGGGTAATTTGGGATGGCGGACACTATACAGATGCAGCTAACAAGTTTGTTTCAGATCAAATCTCGACTGGAGCTTTCTCAGACCCTCCCATTCCCTTGAGAATGGCATGCCACACAAACACAAGCTTCTTCAACGACCATATGCATTAAACTTGGCTTGCCGAGAATATTTTCATTATTTATATCGAGCAGCATGCATGTAACTATTTAACTTGGCTTTCTAGGAATGAAATTATAACAACCTTTCTGCCTTACCTATTATTGAATTTGTGCTAGTATTCCCATTACTTTAGTGGAGCTCATTATAACTATTGTGGTTTTTTTTTTTTTTTTTTCCTTGTGAGTTAGTACAACTAAAAAAATGCTCAATTTTTTATATTAATTATTTGATGGTGGTGAACAACTTTGAGCTGTTTCCGCACAACAATCATCAGACTACCCAATATTTCAGATTCGATTCTAAAAGAAAATAAATAAATAACAACCAAACGTGTTACATGATATGTACCCTAGTTTGATTTTCTTCTCTTTCTTTTTAGTTTTATGGTTTTGATGTGTAAATAGGACCCAGACAGATGGACCACAGAGTTTATTTTTTTATTTTTTTTATACCAATATAACACTCTTGGTGTAATTATATACTCATATAACACTGTCTTTTAATTATTTATGAATATAGCACTTAACGCCAGTATGAATGGTGTGATTAGTGTTGTATTTTTCAATCACACCATTGTGATTGGCGTCGTGATTGAAATTTTGCTCAATCCTGTGACTCTGAATGGCGTAACTAGTCAAAACTGGTATTCATGATGCCATTGTTAATGACATCAATACAAATCTTGTCCAATCACGTCATTTGTAACGGCGGAATTACTCTGCTTCACAGATATAGATTTGGACGCTTTCCATTGCCACTGATGCCTGTTCCAAATAGCTTTGAGTTCCGTCTAACTAACAGGAAATTCAGTCAAGCTAACAACGAAGCCTTGGGCAGTCTTTAGAAAAGTGAACCTGGAAATCGCTGAATCGGAGGCGGGAGCGGTCCTGGTTGGAAGAGAGAATAGAGAGGGAGGAGAAGAGGAGTCGCGACAAATCAAATCTAGTGAGCTCCAGCCCAGATCCGACGGCGTCACAAACGCTGAATTTCTTCTATTCCGAAAATGGGTTTCTTTGAAAATGAATCTCTGAAGGTGAAATACTATTCATGCCACCAACAATGACGTAATTAGCATTTTTGTAATAATAATATCATCATCATTTGCGTGACTAGTATTTTTACACTTATCACGCCACTGACAATGGCGTGATTGTGTCAAAAATTATAACACCAATGACACTGGCATGACTACAAAATCATAGCACTAATCACGCCAATGACACTGGTGTTAAGTGCTATTATGGTAAAAAAAAAGTTGTGGGTTACGAGTGTTGTACACGTATTTAATTATAGCTGGAGTGCTAAATAGGTAAAAAAAAGAACTCTGGACCTTGTGCAATCTTTGATGACTGATATGTTATGACTTGCTAGTTACTAGTATATTAGTCAACGAAAAAGATAAAGATCCCAGAAGTTGTATTTCAGTTTCTGACTTGACACACAAGATTCAAGTGAATTCATGAGTTTCACATGTACCACATAATGGACATAAAAATCTATAGGTACAATTGGGATAACTAGAATATCTTTTGTTGGAATCCCTATCATAATCTTTAGTGAATTCATGAGTTATGATGATGGTTCATGGATCACGAATGCATAATATTCATTGTGCTTTCCTTTGTACATCCACTCAAATTATTGTGGAAGTAGAGTCGTTTCCAGCCACTCAAATTGGAATTGATAATTCACTAAAATTGTGGAGTTCAATAGAGCCTCTTCAACACTCATTTCATGTGACATTATCCACAACAGCACATAAATATTTTAATAATCTATTAACTTAATTTAATCTATGCTAATGTTAAAAATAATTTAATTCAATTTCTCCCACCCTCCTTATCTTCTACAAGGTATATAAAGCTAATAAAAACTAAAATTACAATAATTTTTTGCCAAGCCACCGGTGATTCCATGTAAGGACTTTTTTTTGGGCAAGTATATAAGGACATTAAATGATAATATATATATTTTTTAAAAAAATATGAGGCAATAAATCCAAATCAATCTCCTTAAGTTGTCCAAATCATTAATACAGATTATCTTCCATATTTATTTTTATCTCTTTTTATAAACAATCCAAATCAATCTCATTTTGTTCACTTGGGAACATGAGTATTGTGTCAACCTTGTATTGTGGTTGAACATAATGAGGATATTAGTCCCACACATGTAGCTATATAGTAGACTTGTTCCCTAGTATATAGATATAGTAGACAACCACATAAGAGTAGAAAAATAAATTCGAAGAGTATAAAATCACGATTGAGGAAGTAGAGAGGGAGTTGAAATGCAATACAACAAACTTACAAATATTCTCTAGCGTTGTTGCCAACCTCTGTATTTGGCATGATGGTATGACAGATGGAAATTCGAGCTTTCATTACAAATAACCAAAAGCCCAAGAGCAATACTAGCCAAGGAGTGAATTGGTAAAAAAAAAAAAAAAAAAAAAACTCTAACCAGAATTTTGGTATATAATCGACAAATAAATGGACAACAATATAATTCTAAATTTACGTTAGCAAGAAAATCCCTCAAGTTCTAAGCTTGACTGATGTAGTATAAAAGAGGGAGAGAAAAATACATGGAAGGGTTTGAGCGCATGCATGTTTGAGTGGGTGCTTGAGCGGAGGTTGGACGTGCAAGTCAACGTGCACTTCATTAATTATTATTTAGTTATTTTGGTTTTAAAATACTTAAGATTGTGGGCATTTATGTCTTTTGCTTGATTTTTTCCTTTAGGGTTTCTACATGGACCTATTTATTTCTCTTTTATTGAGTTGTGGACATTATTATCATGAACTTGAATAGATAAGCCGTCTTTGAGATTATTCTCTAGATTTCTGGTTACCTAAGGTATTAAAGACAATCATACCTTTATCAGTTTCCTTTCTACGTTAGTTGGTATTTGATCAATACTTTTTATTGCAAGAAATACTTGCAACTCAATACCGACGGGTTTATCCCACTCGCAAGTGTACGTGCTGACTGACAGTAAAATAGTGAATGGGGTCGAATCCACGAAGACTGTATTAATTACCAACTAATTACTAACAATAGTGTAAAATAAATATCAGGTGCTTCTAATATTAACTAACTAAATAAAATTGAACTAAATATCAATGGATGAAAACTAGCTTGTGTTTGGCTTGCAAACTACCTCCACCTGTGCACACAAATTAATACGCAATCACACAATTTAAAAGTTTAACAATGTCAATTGAAAGGCCTTGGTCCAGCTGCAGTCAACTAGATTTCCCTAAACAACGATCCTGACTTTGGTCCAGTTGCAAGATCTTTTCTTATCAAAGGAGTCTTGGTTGGTCTATCCTAAGAGTTTCCTAAGACAAGCATAAGCACTAGGAAATCGACAGTTGCACAATCTAGGATAATGGTTTATTACCCAATCAATTATGTCCTATGTTCCCAAAACTTGGATCTTACTCAAGTTCTTGTTACTTCATCAAACATCGGGTCATGGTCGGCCGAATATGTTTAACTAACAATTCCTAGAATTATGATGTTGATCAGGCATGCATAAAAATAGGAACTAAGCAATCAAATCAGAGAACAAAGAATTAAACTTAGTCTAATTGTCAATCAAATATGTGCACAAGGTTTATGGTAGAAGAATTACCAAACCCTAGCTAGAAAAGAGTTTAGCTACACATAATCATAATTAAAACCATAAAACTACTCATGAACAATGTTCAAATCAATGGAAGAATTGAAATCTGCCGAAGAAATTGGTCTGCCGAGTTTGATGTTTCTTCTCCTCCTTCTTGCCGTCACACGCTCTCCAATATTAGGTCTTTAATCGTGCAGTAAAAAGTCTCCCTTGTCTCAGCATAACACTGCTTATATAGTCTTTAACAAGCCCTAAACTGCCCCAACTGTCTTTGCCACATCAGCCACTTAGACATGCAGACTGATTCCTGCGTTCTGCGGCCGCACAGGTTGCAAAACAGGTTACAAATTTTGTCCAATGCCAGCTTTACTCTCCAGCAGCACCTGTGCATAAAAATACCAATATGGGTAGTATTTTGCGCTAAACATATTGAAAAAATAATAACTTTAAGCCCAGAAAAATAGGTGTATTTTACACCTAACAAAATCCCACAAACTTCAACCTTGCTTGTCCTCAAGCAAGCAATCAAGAAAAAGTTTAAACCATTTTAAGAATCATTTGAAAAACTTCAATCAAGAACTGGCAGTACAAGTACTTTCGCATTATTTCAATGCAGCATTGACGTCCGGTAGAGAATTGCACAGCCTTAACTCTGCTCACAACCACTTTAGTTTACACAATTATTCTCACACACCCTCACCAAGGTACACACATAATATATAGAAGAAAATTTTCACTCAAGTGTTGAAGGGTAGTGTTTACTCTCTTATGAACTCATAACCTGCAACCATATGCTTGCATG
Source organism: Tripterygium wilfordii (assembly GCF_013401445.1). Lineage (NCBI taxonomy): Eukaryota > Viridiplantae > Streptophyta > Magnoliopsida > Celastrales > Celastraceae > Tripterygium > Tripterygium wilfordii. The sequence goes on along the minus strand of NC_052232.1, from coordinate 3,648,320 downwards.
TCCACCAACCCTACTTCACACTAAAATTCTCATTCAATGAATCGGAAGGACTTTATTGGAAGCAAGAAAATTCGACTAAGGAAGGATCAAAAACACACAATATCAATATAAATTGGATTCAAACTAAAGTCATCATAATCCAATCACAATTAAGTTCAATGTAACAAGGATAAGCTTCAAGGAATAGCATAGGCTAGATAAAGGTACGGTTTAACAAAATATGTGATGATCATGCCATATATCACAGAGTCTCAAAAATAGGCATTTATCATAAGACTAATCCTAACTTCATCTAACCATCCGAACATAATAAAATAACAAAAATCTCCCCTACTCTAAAATAACAAGTCAGAGTGTTACTAAGCCTAGTCAGAACATCAACATATCATCCGAATAAAATCAGGGTAAGGTCCCATCACGAATCAAATCAAACATCTCCCTTTGCTGAGCTTCAAATCTCTGCTGAGCCTCCTTCATCTCATGAATATGCATTCCAATACTCATCTGAAGTGACTCAATAGTTGACTCAAGATGCTCCAGTCGGGTTATCACTTGCCCTGCAAAATCCCAACTTGCTTAACCTCAACACCCAAATCAGTCTCCCTCTCCTCAACAGCTTCCAACCTCTCTTCCAAACTACCACGACCTGCACCATCATTCCCCTCTTCAGTGTTATGAACCCGAGATTCCTCAGCTGTACCCAAAGATTTCTGTTGCTACCTAATTAGCTGCACCTTACTTCTATCAAACCAGAATCTGTTAAGAGGTGCTTTCCTTCTCTCCTGCACATCACCCAGCTCCTTTTCCACACTTTCAGCAAGACATAAAGTAGTAATCAGCACCCCAAATGGCAGCACCTGACCAGGTTTATTATCCAATTTCACCTTGACAATGTGATCATATATAGTACTTGCCATTCAAAAATAATTGCATACATCAAATAGCAAGATTTTGCATTGACAGTGGAGAGATGAGTCACAGGTCTCACATTCCTGGTCACAATCTGGGCTAACAGTCTATAAGGCTGCATCAAATCAACATATAAAATCACATTCTTATTCGGCTCATCACTACTATTCCCAATCAAAGTTTCCATCACAATTCTCCAATCAGGCCACACAGTATCAACATTTGAGGTTCCAAAATCCCTAAATTTGAAACTAGGTTTCTTCAATGGTTCAGGTAAGCTTAATACAGATGAAACCCTTCTTGGGTTGAAAAAGAATTGCTTACCACGGACATATGCTACACAATGGTTATCATTGACTATTAAATTTGCATAAAATTCATATACCAGTTGTCGAATAGCCACACCTGGAACACTGGTGATGCCGAGCCATCCCCTTCCTTCAATTTGTAATACCAGTCAACTCACTGGAGGTGCTCTACCACAACATGGCGTTCCACATGCAAAGCCCTCTTCGACCACACTTCCTCACACTCGGTCTGAACTTCAGGGGAGATGAATCAGTCAAAACCTTCTTCTTCTTCTGCAGAGACATCCGAACTCTCAACTGTTTTTCCCTTCTTCTTGCTTGTCAACTCCTTCTTCCTCTTTGCACTCCTAGTAGCCATTGATGAACTCTGTGTTGTTACAAGAGTCAAGAGGAGCAACCCAGTCCAATTTCTCACGAGATTGGGCTTTCTCCTTCCTTTGGATGAAAAAGGGTAAGGAACTTGGTATTTGCGGCTATAAAAAGGGTTTACCAAACCCTACTCCGTAGATACACATTTATGTATATGTTTTTTTTTGACCTACGGACTTGGGTCACTGGTTTTTAACTAAGCTTCAGTAGCACTTAGGTCACAAACAGGTTGCAAATTCCCCAGAACTCTATTTATACACTTCTCCGAATATTCGGACCTGCCTCCCTTCAACACCACACTCAAACTCCTCCTCACCTTATCAACCACCTTCCAAACACCTCAAACAACAGTCTCATAATGGATTCTATTTTTGTGACTTATGACACATGCATAACACATCACAAAGATGGGAAGGTGTATTGCAAAGGAAGAGTATTCATTTAAAAGATTGGGAACAGAAGTAAGGTTCAAGGTAGGCCAAAATTGATAAAGAATGCCTTCTTCACTTTCAAAGAACAAAAACATATTATTTACTTTTGATGGTCTAATGCAAGTTCTAGCTATACAAAGTCATGAAATTCATAGCACACAAAATTTTTTGAAGGCTCCTCACAAGCTAATTGGTGCTGCAAATAATATGTAAACTAAGCATACATTCATTGCAAAAGATCATGTAAATAATCACACCATCAGTCTCAAAAGCACTTCATAATAATTAAGCACAAGTATGCCAATTCTCTTCTCAAAACACTTTCAAAAATTTTCGGCAAAAGCAAATTCCCTCTCCCCCAAACTTGAAATCGACATTGTCCTCAATGTTGAAAAAGAGAACAAAAACAAAAAGAAAATTTGTGATGACGAAAATAAATACAAAATTAAGTGAATGAAAAGGAAGAGAGACTCAGCTGATTGAAGTTGTCAAAATTGCGCTCCTCTCCCACGTGGGTTACCTCCCATGAAGTGCTAAATTTATTGTCTTTAGCCAGACATAGACTTAGATTCTGTCAGAGATCAATAGAGTGGAAATAGACCACTTCATCCACAGTAACTTGTACATTCTCCCGATAAGGCTTCACTCGATGGCCATTAACCTTGAATGTTTGATCAGAATCTTGCTGTTTTAACTCTAATGCACCATGAGGGAACACAGCTTGTATCACATACGGGCCATGCCACTTTGATTTGAGTTTTCCCGGAAACAGTTTCAAACGAGAGTTATACACCAGCACCTTCTGTGCCACAGAAAAAAATTTCCGCACAAGCTTCTTGTCATGGTACCTCTTGGCCCGCTCCTTATATAACTTGGCATTCTCATAGGCCTCTTGTCGTAATTCTTCGAGCTCGTTTGGTTGCAAGCGACGCCTATCTCCAGCTGCCTTTATGTCAAAATTGAGCTTTTTAATAGCCCAATAAGCTCGATGCTCTAATTCAACTGGCAGGTGACACTATTTCCCATAAACCAACCGGAACGGAGACATCCCTATGGGTGTTTTGTAAGCAATTCTATATGCCCACAAAGCATCAGTCAAACGAAGAGACCAATCTTTCCTGTTTGGATTCACCGTTTTCTCAAGAATGACCTTGATTTCTCTATTACTTATCTCCACTTGCCCACTCGTCTGAGGATGATATGGGGTTCCCACACGGTGAGTAATCCTACATTTCTTCATCAACGCAGAACAGGCATAATTATTGAAGTGACTTCCGCCGTCACTAATGATAGCTCGTGGCATCCCAAAACGAGAGAAAATATTGTCCTGCAAAAACTTGACAACCACTCGATGATCATTTGTCGTTGAGGGGACTGCCTCGACCCATTTGGACACATAATCAACACCAACTAGAATATATTCAAATCCAAAAGAGTTAGGAAAAGGACCCAAGAAGTCAATTCCCCATACATCAAAAAGTTCAATGACCTGAATATTTGTTAAGGGCATTTGATCTCTGGCAGCTATGTTACCGGTCCTTTGGCATCCGTCACAACTCTTACAAAAAATCCAAGCATCTTTAAAAATAGTAGGCAAATAAAATCCAGCTTGAAATACCTTAAGTGCAGTTTTTTTAGGCCCAAAATGGCCGCCACATGCATAAGCATGACTATGCTTCAAAATTTCTTGTTGTTCAGATTGTGATACACATCTGCGAATAATTTGATCCAGGCATATCTTGAAAAGGTAAGGATCATCCCATATGTAATCTCTTGCCCGTGAAATTATCCGTTTCCTTTCCTGATAAGACAACTCAGTAGGAAAAGAGTTAGTAACAAGATAATTCACAATATCAGCATACCATGGCAGTGTGTGTATGGATAGGAGCTGCTCATCCGGAAAATAGTCACCCAAAGGAAGTTCTTCATGCTCGTTGTCAGGTAGCAGCCGAGAAAGATGATCGGCAACTACATTCTCACTTCCCTTTTTATCTTTATTCTCTAATCAAACTCTTGCAACAAGAGTACCCATCATATTAACCTCGGCTTGGTATCCTTTTTAGTCATCAAATACCTCAAAGTAGCATGATCTGTATACACAATAACTCACGAGCCAATAAGATAAGATCTGAATTTTTCCAAAGCAAAAATCACCGCCAACAATTCTTTCTCCATTGTTGAATAATTCAGCTGAGCATCATTCATGTTACAAGAGGCATAATAGATGGCATATGGCATCTTATTTTTCCGCTGACCCAAAACAGCCCCCAAAGAATATTCGCTTGCATCGCACATTAACTCAAATGGCAGCTCCCAATCAGGTACTTGCATAATAGGAGCTGAAGTGAGTGCTTCTTTTAACTTGTCAAAGGCTGTTCTACACTCATTGTCCATAAAAATTCAGCATCCTTTGTCAGCAATGCACACAACGGTTCGAGAAATCTTGGAAAAGTCTTTTATGAATCTCCGGTAGAACCCAGCATGACCAAGAAAACTCCTCACACCCTTCACTTTAGTTGGATGAGGCAGCTTTGATATGACTTCAATTTTTGCTTTGTCCACTTCAATTCCACGGCTGGAAATCAAATAACCCAACACAATTCCTTCTTGCACCATGAAGTGACATTTTTCCCAATTCAAAACAAGGTTGGTTTCTTCACACCTCTCTAAAACCAACCTCAGATGCTCAAGACATTCATCAAAATAAGCTCCAAATACACTGAAATCATCCATGAAAACTTCAATAAACTTCTCTACCATATCAGAAAAAAATACTCATCATGCACCTTTGGAATGTAGCTGGTGTGTTGCACAGCCCAAACGGCATCCTTTGGTATGCAAAAGTGCCATATGGACATGTGAACGTGGTCTTCTCCTGGTCTTTAGGTGCTATGGCAATCTGATTGTATCCACTATAGCCGTCAAGAAAGCAATAATGACTATGCCCGGCTAGTCTCTCCAACATCTGATCAATGAATGGTAGTGGAAAGTGGTCTTTTCGTGTTTCACTGGTCAACTTCCTATAATCAATACACACTCTCCATCCCATGGTCATTCTCGTAGGTATCAACTCATTATTTTCATTCTTCACCACAGTGATGCCACTTTTCTTCGGGACTACATGAATTGGACTGACCCACTTGCTGTCCGAAATCGGATAAATTACCCCCACATCAAGTAGCTTAAGAACTTCAGCTTTGACAACATCCTTCATAGTGGGTTTAACTTCCTTTGTGCTTCTCGGGTGGGTTTTGTATTATTTTCCAGAAAAATCTTATGCATACACTTTGTTGGGCTGATTCCCTTTATGTCAGCAATGGTCCAACCAAGAGCTGTTTTATGCTTCCTCAAGATCCGAATCAACTTCTCTTCCTCCCCCAAACTTAGATTGGAAGCAACTATCACCGATAAAATGTTTTGCTCACCCAAATAAATATATTTAAGATGACTAGGCACCTGCTTCAGCTCCAAATTAGGTGCTTTAACTGTTAAGGGAACAAGAGATGCATTAGTAGGCGTCATCTGCTCAAAAGGGGGAGTATTCTTACCACCATAAGGCTGGTCCAACAGGAATGCTTGGATAGCCTCCTCTATTCGGTCATCCTCCAACTCTCCTTCAAAATTTGTTTTCTCATTCAAACCATACGCCACCACTGCTTCAACTGGATCAACACTAGTAACCTGAAAAAGCCCACTCACAAGATCATGTGTAGTATCGACATTAAAACAATCACTATGATCATCATGAGATTTAAGAGCATCAAACACACGAAATTCTAATTCTTTGTCATTCACTTGCATAGTTACGGTCCCCTTTTTCACATTAATATTCATGTTAGCAGTAACCATGAAAGGTCGTCCAAGAATGATAGGTAAAGATGAGGATCTAGGACTGTCCTCCATATCTAACACAACAAAATCAGCAGGCAAGAGCAAGTCATTTACAGTTACCAAAACATAAAATCATAGCACTAATCACGCCAATGGCACTGGTGTTAAGTGCTATTTTGGTAAAAAAAAAGTTGTGGGTTGCGAGTGTTGTACACGTATTTAATTATAGCTAGAGTGCTAAATGGGTAAAAAAAAGAACTCTGGACCTCGTGCAATCTTTGATAACTGATATGTTATGACTTGCTAGTTACTAGTGTATTAGTCAACGAAAAAGATAAAGATCCCAGAAGTTGTATTTCAGTTTCTGAGTTGACACACAAGATTCAAGTGAATTCATGAGTTTCACATGTACCACATAATGGACATAAAAATCTATACGTACAATTGGGATAACTAGAATATCTTTTGTTGGAATCCCTATCATAATCTTTAGTGAATTCATGAGTTATGATGATGGTTCATGGATCACGAATGCATAATATTCATTGTGCTTTCCTTTGTACATCCACTCAAATTATTGTGGAAGTAGAGTCGTTTCCAGCCACTCAAATTGGAATTGATAATTCACTAAAATTGTGGAGTTCAATAGAGCCTCTTCAACACTCATTTCATGTGACATTATCCACAACAGCACATAACTATTTTAATAATCTATTAACTTAATTTAATCTATGCTAATGTTAAAAATAATTTAATTCAATTTCTCCCACCCTCCTTATCTTCTACAAGGTATATAAAGCTAATAAAAACTAAAATTACAATAATTTTTTGCCAAGCCGCCGGTGATTCCATGTAAGGACTTTTTTTTGGGCAAGTATATAAGGACATTAAATGATAATATATATATTTTTTAAAAAAATATGAGGCAATAAATCCAAATCAATCTCCTTAATTTGTCCAAATCATTAATACAGATTATCTTCCATATTTATTTTTATCTCTTTTTATAAACAATCCAAATCAATCTCATTTTGTTCACTTGGGAACATGAGTATTGTGTCAACCTTGTATTGTGGTTGAACATAATGAGGTATTCGTCCCACACATGTAGCTATAGTAGACAACCACATAAGAGTAGAAAAATAAATTCGAAGAGTATAAAATCACGATTGAGGAAGTAGAGAGGGAGTTGAAATGCAATACAACAAACTTACAAATATTCTCTAGCGTTGTTGCCAACCTCTGTATTTGGCATGATGGTATGACAGATGGAAATTCGAACTTTCATTACAAATAACCAAAAGCGCAAGAGCAATACTAGCCAAGGAGTGAATTGGTAAAAAAAAAAAAAAAAAAAAAACTCTAACCAGAATTTTGGTATATAATCGACAAATAAATGGACAACAATATAATTCTAAATTTACGTTAGCAAGAAAACCCTCAAGTTCTAAGCTTGACTGATGTAGTATAAAAGAGGGAGAGAAAAATACATGGAAGGGTTTGAGAGTGGGTGCTTGAGCGGAGGTTGGACGTGCAAGTCAACGTGCACTTCATTAATTATTATTTAGTTATTTTGGTTTTAAAATACTTAAGATTGTGGGCATTTATGTCTTTTGCTTGATTTTTTCCTTTAGGGTTTCTACATGGACCTATTTATTTCTCTTTTATTGAGTTGTGGACATTATTATCATGAACTTGAATAGATAAGCCGTCTTTGAGATTATTCTCTAGATTTCTGGTTACCTAAGGTATTAAAGACAATCATACCTTTATCAGTTTCCTTTCTACGTTAGTTGGTATTTGATCAATACTTTTTATTGCAAGAAATACTTGCAACTCAATACCGACGGGTTTATCCCACTCGCAAGTGTACGTGCCGACTAACAGTAAAATAGTGAATGGGGTCGAATCCACGAGGACAGTATTACTTACCAACTAATTACTAACAATAGTGTAAAATAAATATCAGGTGCTTCTAATATTAACTAACTAAATAAAATTGAACTAAATATCAATGGATGAAAACTAGCTTGGGTTTGGCTTGCCAACTACCTCCACCTGTGCGCACAAATTAATACGCAATCACACAATTTAAAAGTTTAACAATGTCAATTGAAAGGCCTTGGTCCAGCTGCAGTCAATTAGATTTCCCTAAACAACGATCCTGACTTTGATCCAGCTGCAAGATCTTTTCTTATCAAAGGAGTCTTGGTTGGTCTATCCTAAGAGTTTCCTAAGACAAGCATAAGCACTAGGAAATCGACAGTTACACAATCTAGGATAATGGTATATTACCCAATCAATTATGTCCTATGTTCCCAAAATTTGGATCTTACTCAAGTTCTTGTTACTTCATCAGACACCGGGTCATGGTCAGCCGAATATGTTTAACTAACAATTCCTAGAATTATGATGTTGATCAGGCATGCATAACAATAGGAAATAAGCAATCAATCCAGAGAACAAAGAATTAAACTTAGTCTGATTGTCAATCAAATCTGTGCACAAGGTTTATGGTAGAAGAATTACCAAACCCTATCTAGAAAAGAGTTTAGCTACACATAATCATAATTAAAACCATATAACTACTCATTAACAATGTTCAAATCAATGGAAGAATTTAAATCTGCCGAAGAAATTGGTCTGCCGAGTTTGATGTTTCTTCTCCTCCTTCTTGCCGTCACACGCTCTCCAATATTAGGTCTTTAATCGTGCAGCAAAAAGTCCCCCTTGTCTCAGGATAACACTGCATATATAGTCTTTAACAAGCCCTAAACTGGCCCAATTGTCTTTGCCACATCAGCCACTTAGACATGCAGACTGATTCCCGCATTCTGCGGCCGCACAGGTTGCAAAACAGTTTACAAATTCTGTCCAATGCCAGCTTTACTCTCCAGCAGCACCTGTGCATAAAAATATCAATATGGGTAGTATTTTGCACTAAACACGTAGAAAAATAATAACTTTAAGCCTAGAAAAATAGGTGTATTTTACATCTACCAGTATCGGAATAAGGATTTGCCTTGTTCAATGGTAGAAAATGTATACAGGAACAACAACCTTGTTGACGGAGATCGAGGAGTTGGGGCACTATGGGAGGCATTTGAGGATTTTTGGGATGAGCAGCATGCACAATTGCAACAGATCACGGATTTGCTCAATGGATTGAACCTCAACGGTAACGATAGACAACCCAAAATAGGCAGAGTGAGTGCCAGAGAAGTTGCCTGGGGGCCACCTATTAAGAGGAACAGCTGTGGACGTCCTCAGTGTCATCCTATTAGTATGATGACTCGGAGTTTGACGAAGACGAAGAACTCGATGATGATCCGCCTAGGAGAAGGCAAAGGGAGCATGATGACTTTTGTGTCAAAGCAGATATTCCCCCATTCAACAGGAATCTATACGTAGAGGAATTTCTTGACTAGATGTCAGAGGTCGAGAGTTTCTTCGTCATGATGGAGATTCCGAAGAGCAAGATGGTGAAATTGGTGGCCTACAAGCTGAAGAATGGTGCAGTCGTATGTTGGGACCAGTTGTTAACAAGTGAATTGATTTGGAAAGATGTATGTTAGCAAAGTCAGTTGAATTAGATAGGAAAGAAATATGTGATAGGTGATACCCGATTGTCATACTTACTATAATCCCGTAATTGTAGTACCTTTGATTGAGTTGTAATCTCCTTGTAATATTCTTTTCACACAAGGAAGCTCTTTGTATATATTACGAGATATGATAATGAGAATACATACAAGCCAAATATTCTTTTCTACATGGTATCGGGGCAGGAGATCATTAAACCCTAAACTTTTTTTTACCGTGTCCTTCAACATGAGTGATGACGGCTCTAGTGGCAGCAACGCTGCCAAATCTTCAACTGGCAGTGATGCTGCCAACCCTTTTTTCCTGCACTCTTCGGATCATCCTGACCTGATCCTTGTCTCAAAAAAACTCAATGGCAACAATTACAATACCTGGTCTCGTGCTATGCGTATTGCCGTTAGAGCAATTGCAATGGGAACAATTTGCTGGGCCAGCAAAAATCAAGACTGGGTCCCATCTCTATTACATAAAAAATCAAGCCAAACACGTATCTCAATACAACCACATCAACAAAACACATCTCTCAATATAGCCATATCAGCAAAATACAAATTCCTATACATTTTTCCTTCCCACCCAACATGGAGGCCAACAAATTCCCATTCCCTCCATATTGTCCACAATAAAACTACAGCAAAACACAATTTTCCAATACAACAACACCAGCAAAACACATCTCCCAATACAGCCACATCAGCAAAACACAAAACCCAATACAACCACATCAGTAAAACACAAAACCCCATGCATATTTATTGGCCCAGACAAAATAACACCATTGCAAGTGCTCTTAGTGCCAAGAACAAGCTTGGCCTTATTGATGGTTCCCTCAAACAACCAAATCCCGACAATGATAACGTATGGCAGAGATGCAATGATATGGTTCTTTCATGGATTTTGGGCTCTTTGGAGCCGGACCTTGCTGATAGTGTGATCTACTTGCCTACCGCCCATGAAATATGGGTTGATCTTCACGAGCGTTTTTCTCAAGGTAATGCTCCTTATCTCTTTCAGATTCAACGGGAAATCAACTCTCTTACTCAAGGTCAGTTGTCTATGGCTGCCTATTTTACAAAACTCAAAGGACTTTGGGATGAGTTAGCTGCGCACAGTGATAATGTTTCTTGTACATGTGGAGCAAAAAATGAAACCAACAAACTTATGCAATTCCTTATGGGACTAAATGAGTCCCCCAGTGCAATACGAGGTTAGCTCTTGTTGTTGAAGCCTCTTCCTACGGCTCGACAAGCCTACTCTTCTGTTTCTCAAGAAGAAAAACAACGCGAACTTGGTGCCATCAAACTGCCAGATACTGCTGCCATGGCTGTTCGCGCTGATGCCCGATCCTGTCAAGATCGGCCTCCGCTTTACTGCTCTCACTATGATGTTGATCACCACACCAAGGAGACTTGTTGGCAGCTTCATGGTTACCCTCCTGGTCACCCACGGTATGGAAAGCAACCTCAGTTCAACCCACGCAACAACAATCGTTCTCACAATGGCAAAGGGGGTCCAATAATCGTTCTCGTGGTGGCCATGCATCTGCTAATGAAGTTACTTCGAACACCATGACTTCTCTCCAAGATATTCGAGTTGCCATGCCCCACCTATCCGATCAACAACATCAACAAATCTTTTCTGTGATGACGGAGAAGTCTGACTCATCATTGCCTCTACCACAAGCTAATTCTGTTGTCACTGAAGGTTTGTCACCGCTTGCTCCACTTCATGGTCAATGGATCATTGATAGTGGGGCAACGGATCACTTTACTCATTCTTCCAAATTTTTACCACTAGCTCTTCTAATACCACATTGCCACCTGTTTCTTTGCCTAGTGGAGACAAAGTCCCTACTACCATGACCGGCACCATCTCTTTTAATTCCAAACATCATTTGCATAATGTCATCTGTGTTCCTAGTTTTAATATCAATCTTTTGTCCGTAAGCAAATTTACAGATGCATTACAATGTTCCGTAACCTTCTTTCCCTCCTGGGTTGTTTTGCAGGACTTGGTTTCGAAGACGACGATTGGTGTGGGTAAGCGGCAAGGGGACCTTTATCACCTAGTTGCCTTGGCCTCATCTTCTAGCCAACCTACATGCAATCTTGTTACCATCTCACCTCAACTTTGGCATCGTCGTCTAGGACATCTTTCTTTTGCTCCTTTGAAAGTTTTAGCCAACAATTCCTTAGGCTGTTCTTTTTCTTCTAATTTTGTTTGCGATGTTTGTCCATTGGCGAAACAAACTCGCAAGCCTTTTGGGTTAAGTACTATTTCCACTTCAAGACCTTTTGCTCTTTTACATTGTAATATTTGGGGTCCTAATAAATCTCCTTCTCTTACGAGGGCTTATTATTTTTTGTCTGTTGTTGATGATTTCTCTCGTTTCACTTGGATTTTTTTAATGCGCCATAAGCATGAAACTCAACACATTCTCCAATCATTTTTTGCATTTGTTGAAACACAATTTAACACCAAAGTTCAACAAATACGTGCCGACAATGGGGGAGAATTTTCCTCTATGCGTAATTTTTTTTTCCAAACATGGAATCATCTATCAACATTCTTGTGTTTATACGCCACAACAAAATGGCGTTATCGAACGCAAACACCGTCACCTTCTCACCACAGCTCGTGCCCTCCGTTTTCAATCTCATTTACCCATAAAACTCTGGGGGGAATGGGTTCTTACCGTTGCATACCTCATCAATCGTCTTCCCACCCCTCTTCACCATCATAAGACCCCATACGAAATTCTCTACAAATTAAAAACCTCCCTCCTATGACCACCTGAAAGTCTTTGGCTGCCTTGCCTATGCAACCAATGTTCATCCCCAGTCCAAATTTGATAGCCGCGCTCATAAGTGTGTATTTCTTGGCTATCCAATTGGTCAAAAGGCATACAAACTATACAACCTTGATACACATAAAATCATCACCAGTCGAGATGTCCTCTTCCTTTCATCCACATTTCCCTTTCATCCATCACCAGTACCCTTACCCATGCCATCTAGCGCACCTGGTCCATCTCTTCCTCTTATTCCTATTGATACTATCACATTGCCCGACCCAACACAATCACCACCTGCACTCGAACCCTCACCTCCCACCATCATCATCTCTTCGGTCGCACCACCACTATCCTCTACACCAGATTCGGCTCCAACTTCTTCTTCACCTATTGCCCAACCATCGTCCCCACCCCCACTCCGCACCTCTACCTGCCTCAAGCAACCTTCTGTCATTCTTCGAGACTATGTTTGTTCCCAGGTCATGCTACCACCCCACCACTCTTTGTCTTCGGCTCCCGGCCCTGTTAAAGGTACCCGCTACCCTCTTTGTAATTTTTTATCTTACCATCACTACTCACCGGCACATTTTTCTTTTGTGCATTCTGTTAGTCGTGCCGTGGAACCTACTTCTTTTGCAGAGGCTAATGTTGATCCGAATTGGCGTGCTGCCATGGACTCAGAACTTGCTGCTTTTGCTTCCAATAACACTTGGAGTCTCACACTGTTACCACCTGGCAAAGTACCAATTGCTTGCAGATGGGTTTACAAAATCAAACATCATGCTGATGGTTCCATCGAGCGTTACAAAGCGTGACTCGTCGCTAAGGGTTTCACTCAAATAGAAGGTGTGGACTATCATGAAACTTTCTCTCCGACCGCCAAGATGATAACCATTCGTTGTCTGCTGGCCATTGCTGCAAGTCAGACCTGGGTCATTCACCAGCTCGATGTTCATAACGCTTTCCTTCATGGCGACTTACATGACCCCTCCTCCGGGACTTCGACGACAGGGGGAGAATTTAGTGCGTCATCTCCACAAGTCACTCTATGGACTCAAACAAGCATCAAGGCAATGGTTTGCCAAGCTCACCAAGGCCATTCTTGCAACTGGTTTTATACAATCCAAAAATGATTACTCACTCTTCACACGCAAGGATGCGAATTCATTTACAGCTCTATTAATTTACGTTGATGATATCTTGCTTACAGGCAACAATATTGAAGCTATCAACTCCATCAAAGCCTTTCTTCATACTCGCTTCCGCATCAAAGACCTTGGTGATTTGAAGTACTTCTTAGGTATAGAAGTTTCTCGATCCAAGAAAGGGATATATGTTTCACAACGAAAATATGCCCTTGAGATTTTAAAGGAACATGGCTTCCTGGGAGCACGACTAGTTGAGTTTCCAATGGAGGAAATCAAGCTATCTGAAAAGGGTGAATTATTAAAAGATCCAGAGAAGTACAGAAGACTAGTTGGTCGCTTGATTTATCTCACCATCACAAGACTGGATATAACTTACTCGGTTCATGTCCTTAGCCGTTTTATACATGAGCCGCGTCTCTCACATATGGACGCTGCACTCCGAGTTGTTAGTTATCTCAAGTCCACGCCAGGCCAAGGTTTGTTATTTCACAACAATAAATTGGAATTAATTGCTTATTGTGATTCGGATTGGGCTGGTTGTCCCATAACTCGTCGTTCAACTACAGGGTATTGTGTATTTCTTGAAAATTCTTTAATTTCTTGGGGGACGAAACGACAAAAGACTGTCTCTTTATCTTCGGCTGAGGCAGAGTATAGAGCCATGGCTGGTACGTGTTGCGAAATAACTTGGTTACGTGCATTGTTAAGAGATTTATTTCTTCCTTTATCCGGTCCATCTGTTATGCATTGTGATAACCAAGCTGCACTACATATAGCAGCAAATCCGGTGTTTCATGAGAGAACTAGGCATATTGAAATTGATTGCCATTTTATTCCAGATAAAATACTTGACGGCACTGTTACTACTCGGTTTATCAGCTCTACACACCAGCCTGCAGATTTGTTTACTAAACCGTTGGGTAAAGAAAAGTTCTCCATTTTGTTGCGCAAGTTGGGAGTTCTTGACATCCACTCTCCAACTTGAGGGGGAGTGTTAACAAGTGAACTGATTTGGAAAGATGTATGTTAGCAAAGTCAGTTGAATTAGATAGGAAAGAAATATGTGATAGGTGATACCCGATTGTCATACTTACTATAATCCCGTAATTGTAGTTCCTTTGATTGAGTTGTAATCTCCTTGTAATCTTCTTTTCACACAAGGACGCTCTTTGTATATATTACGAGATATGATAATGAGAATACATACAAGCCAAATATTCTTTCACCTGATTACGAACAACACTTTATTCCAGTCTTAGCATAATTGTTCGCAGGGTACCAAAACTGTCCATGATTATACCATAGAATTTTTTAGGCTAGTGGATCGTAACAATCTACAGGAGACAGAGAGACAGCAAGTGGCAAGATATTTGAATGGGTTGAGGGCTTCAATACAGGATAAAATTGGTCTTCAAGTAGTTCATACCGTGGAAGAAGCTTGAAATTTAGCCTTAAAAGCTAAAGCCTTAGAGAGGCGTACTAGCAATTCAAATTTTTATCGAAGGCCCCCAATAGAGCCAGTGCAACCAGTAGCAGATAGATCCAAGAATGTGCAGTCTCCTACACCAGCAGTGCAGCCAAACGCCCAGCAAAATTCTGTGCAAACTAACACGACAATGGTGCAATCCAGCGGCTCGGATAATCAAAACCCTCCCGAACCCAATAATAGCTATCCATATACGAGATCTGCTATTGGAAATTATTTCAGATGTGGTAAGCCTAGCCATAGTTCTAACGTCTGTCCGGAGAGTAGGCTCGTGAATCTGGTTGATGATGTGGAGGATAAGGAGTTCAGGGAAGATGTGGCTTATGGAGAGGATGAGATATATAAAGACGTGGAGTATGCCAAGGAAGAAGGAGAACGAGTTCATTGCCTAGTACAGCGGATCTATTTTCTACCAAATAATCTGATTAGTGAAATAGTATATTTCGATCGTAGTGTTCTATCGACAAGAAGGTTTGTGACTTAATTTTAGATAGTGGCAGCTATGACAATTGTGTGGCTAAGAGGTTAGTAGAGCATATAAAACTGCGAATTGAGAAGCATCCTTCACCATACACTATTGGTTGGATTTAGAAGGGACCAACAATGAAGGTAAAAGAAATATATCACGTACCAATTTCGAATGGTAAACTCTATAAAGATGATGTGTTATGTGATGTGATCGACATGGATGCAAGCCATGCGTTATTGGAGAGGCCTTGGCAGTACGATGTGAATATCATGCATAAGGGCAGGGACAATTCGTATTTATTTTGGCAAAAAATCCAAAAAATAATATGATGGTGAAAGAGTCATTTTTTCATTATAGTCAAGTCTGAAGAAGAATTTATCGATGAGATGAGGGCTACAGAAGGGGTGTATGTGATGATGGTCCGGGATTTGAAGAAAGACAATCAAGAACATGGCCCGAAACAGGCTGTTAAGCCTCATGACAATGTGCAGCCATTATTGTTCGAATTTCAACATATTTTGTTGGACAAGTTGCCCGACAGTTTACCGCCAATGAGGGATCTTCAACACCATATTGATCTTATACAAGGAGCTAGCCTCCCTAACCTGCCACACTACAGAATGAGTCCGAAGGGGGAATATTCTTCGAGAGAAAGTGGAGGAATTGTTAAAAAAGGGGTTTATCAGAGAAATTATGAGTCCATGTGCCGTGCCTGCCTTGTTGGTGCCAAAGACATATAGTAGTTGGAGGATGTGTGTCGATAGTAGAGAAATCAACCAAATTAATATCGTTTTCCTATTCCATGTTTAGACGACATGCTGGATATGTTGGGAGGTTCAAAATTATTTTCGGAGATTGATTTGCACAGTGGTTATCATCAAATCCATATCCAGCAGGGGGATGAGTGGAAAACAACATTCAAGATAAAAGATGGGTTGTATGAGTGGATGGTCATGCCTTTTGGACTGTCAAATGCTCCAAGCATATTCATGCGAGTAATGAATCAGGTATTACGACCTTCTGTTGGAAAATTTATTGTAGTTTATTTTGATGATATTTTGGTGTATAGTAGACATTGATCATCTACGACAAGTTCTAACAGCTTAGTAGGAGAATAAGTTGTTTATTAATCTCAAAAAGTGCAGCTTCCTGATAGATAGTTTAGTCTTTTTCAATTTTGTAATTAGTGCAGAGGGAATTTGGGTTGATGAAGAAAAGGTGCGAGCTATTCGAGAACAGCCCACACTTAAGATGTCATGGAGGTTAGGAGTTTCCATGGGTTGGCTATTTTTTATCGACGTTTTGTCCAGCATTTTAGCACGATTATGGCTTTCATTACTGAATGTACCAAGAAGGGTAAGTTTCTGTGGGGTGAAAAAGCGGAGACAAGTTTTGCTGTTATCAAAGAAAAATTGAGTATCGCTCCAGTTTAGCGCTACCCAATTTTGACAAATTATTTGAGGTGGAGTGTGATACTAGTGGGGTTGGCATTGGGGTTGTTTTATCCAAAGAGAAGAGGCCAATTACTTTTTTAGTGAAAAAATTAATGAAACCAGCCGCAAGTGGAGTACATATGATTAAAAAAAATTTGCCGTGGTCCGCACATTGAAGCAGTGGGAGCACTATCTTATACAACGTGAGTTTATTCTGTATACTAACCATCAAGCACTTAAGTTCCTTTACAGTAAGCGGAACGTGGACGACATGCATGTGAGGTGGATGAATTTTTTACGGAAATTTCCATATGTTATTAAACATAAGAGTGGGGCGCTGAATCGGGTGGCAGATGCATTGAGTCGGCGTGCGGTGTTGCTCACCACCCTTAGCGAGGAAGTAATGGGACTAGATTGCCTAAAGGAGCTTTACGTGGATGATGTGGATTTTTGTGAAGTCTGGTCTAAGTGCTTAACACACCAGCCTGCGAAAGATTTTCATGTCACTGAAGGTTCTTTATTTCGTGGAAATTGCTTATGTGTACCACGTACTTCTTTGCATGAGAAATTGATTTGCGATTTGCATGGCAGCGGACTAAGTGGTCACTTGGGGCGAAGAAGACCATAAGCAGTGTTGAAGAGAGGTTCTTCTGGCCTCAGTTGAAACGAGACTTCGAAAAGTTTGTTAGTAAATATTACATTTGTCAAGTTTCAAAGTGACAGTACAAAATACTGATTTATACATGCCTATACCTGTATTGAATGGTGTTTGGGAAGACTTTGAAGGACCTAGGCCACACAAGAGGGGGTGAATTGTGTCCTCAAATTCCTACTCGGAATCCTCTTCAACAAAATCGTCACACAGATACAACACAAATACGATTTGGTCTCTAATGATATATCCTAAACAAATTTAAACAAATTTCAAATATGAATTCTGGCAAATTTACAGAGACACTAGTAGTGCAAATATACTAAACTACGTAGACGTCCACAAAGTAAATCATATACAAGTTCAAAGCTTGACAATATAAAGAATCGAACACTCAAAACTATGCAAATATACCAACTAGATTTAATCAAGTAAACAAATGGTCAATTTTCTGATAATGAATAAAGAATATAACATTTTAAGTCAGTGTATAACATGCAATCAATATATATGAACAGAGATCAAGAGCTAAGCAATAATATCAATCGTGTATAGCCTAGACAGATTAGAGCATATTAAAAAATAAAATAAGCAAAGCAATAAGGAAAGCTTTAAAAGTATAAGGAAGAGAGATGCAAACAGTGATTTATAGTGATTCAGTGACTTCACCAGGTCCTCCTACTCCACTCTCTAAGCACCTTTGCTTTGGAGATCAATCCACTATGGAAATGGCTATTTTCCGGAGTTCACCACCGTAACTCAGAGGTTTCCACAAGTTAACCCTCTTAACTTTTACACACGTGGTTTTAAAGACAAACCACAAAAACTTTATCAACTCACTATGGTTCCCTCACAAGGGTTACACGTTTAAGTACAAAGGTTCCTCTCAAGATAGATTTGAATGAAGTTTAAGAGTTAGGAACTCTCAATCATTTAATGTAGCTCATAGGTAGGATAAAGAAAGAAGTGTATAGGAGCTTTTTAAACAAGAATGAATAAGCTAGTATGTTCTCGGGTAGCAGAAGAAAATATTTAGAAAAATAGTACTAGGCTTGCTTGCACGAGAATGTGAGAGAGATGATGAAAGTTGACACAATAGAGTTGCAAGTTTTCTTCTTACTCTCTTAATCTTCACGGCTTGTCTTACAGTGCACCAACTAGGATATTGGTATTGACAAACCCTTGATTGCATCTTCAATTCCTTGATTTAGGTGGCTTCATAATTTTCTCCTTTCTAAAAGTCTTCTCAATCTTCCCATAAGATCAGGAATTTCAATTTGAATGATCTCCACGAAATAGGAAATAGATAAGCTCCCTTGGGTGTAGAGAATATCAGGCACAACCTCCATATGAGCCTTTGAGATCAACTTGTAATGGAGATATAATATTCTTGATTCACCTCATTATCTTCTTGCCTTTCATAGAAAATATTTAACTCCACTTGAATGCATAGAGTGATCGGTTATGACTTCTTTTCAATCTTTGATGTCCACTTGACCAAATTGGAAATAAAGCTTCTTCAATATGCCTTCATATGAGTGGGGAAAGCTCCTTGATTCGCTTGATCAGCAATGAAAGATATGATATAAATATGGTAGGCAATTTGACCTGCTTGTAAAGAGACCTCCATTGATGCTTATGGAAACAAACTATGGTTCTCTTTGGTTTCCTTCTTTAACATTTGACTTCTTATGATTTCTTCATTAAAGAAAGAATCGTCCCTTCTATTTATAGAAACATAATCAGCTAGAGAACTCTTCTCTTCTTCTCCTTGACTAGCCTCGAGTATGGTAAGTGTAGTTTCTCTTTTTAATGCTAGAATATCACCAATATCAACCCTTCAAATAATTCATACGGTTGACACTCCTAACAACCTTGAATCTTTAACTTTGAACATATTTGAACTCTTGATACGGCAACTCAATTCCAACTTCTTGCCAACTTGGCACTTTCAAAATTTGCTTCAATCAACTTCTAGTGGATTGTCAATGGTACTTAGGAATTTCTTAGCAAGCCCTAGGTGTTTCAAGACCATTCTTGGACCGCCGGATAGTTCACATATTCATTGGAATACTTAGACTTAACTTGAAATATTCTCAAAAAATACTTATAAGCTCATTTGAGCTTCATGCTTGAAACATAGGTTAGTCATGGTCAAATAATTAATATTTTATCATGAAACATAATATCAAATATGTATGAATAGACATGTAAAGTTTCATTTCAAACAAATATTATATGATCACATAATGAGTCACATAAATCAATCGGATAATAATAGTGCAAATTAGGACAGTAATTTTGGACAGAAGATTTGAGCAAGTAAACGATGGAATTTTCCAATCATTCTTTTCACATAAAATGTTTATCATAATGTGAATAAGATCTCTGCCAAATTTCAACTTAATTTAAGTTCATTTGACACAAAAGTGATCGTTGAGTTCTCAACTAGTTTTTAAGCACTTCAATGAAAACCGATTTGGTGCAAGTTTCAAGTTCAATCATTAGCCAATCAAATTCATCACATAATACATTGAATCAAATAGCATAGAATGGTTCAATCATCAAAGCTAAAATGTAGGACCTTTGGTCCAACATACTTATCTATGAATTTCGTGTTGGGCTTGCCTCGCACTCAATGAGAAATTGATTATGTTTTTATGGTAGTTGATCGATTTTCGAAGATGTCACACTTTCTTCCTTGTCGCAAAACCTCGGATGCTTCTCATATTGCTCGGCTGTTCCTTCGTGAGACCGTCCGTTTACATGGCGTTCCCACAACTATAACTTCCGATCGTGATACCCAGTTCCTTAGTCACTTTTGGATCACACTTTGGAAGATGTTTGACACTTTACTCCATCACAGCACTACAGTGCATCCCCAAACTAATGGACAGACTGAGGTAACAAATCATACTCTTGGTAATTTTATTCGTTGTATTTGTGGAGATAAGCCCAAACAATGGGATCATGCATTACCCCATGAAGATCAGTTTGCTTACAATAGCACTATGCATAGTGCAACTGGAGTGTCCCCTTTTGCGTTAGTCTATCAAGCTATTCCTAAGCATGCAGTAGACTTGATTCGTTCGCCTAGAGGTCATCATGTTAATGTCACTGCAGAGCGTATGGGAGAGGACGTGTGAGATGTCCAGGCCACAAGATGCACAAATTTGTTCTCCTTTGCCTTCTACGTTCTACTTAGGCTCAAAAAACGTCTTTGTTGTGTGAGGTGATTGAAATTTGCTTATATGTGACTCAATTGAGTTATACCAATATGATTTGAGATTACAGTCTTGACAGATCAGGAAAGGGTCTCTTCACGAAGAAATTGAAAGGGTTTAGTCTTCTCTTTCAAATTGGTAAAGCGGTGAGTACTCTTAGATCCGAAGTAATCGCTCACCCTTCAACTTCATATCTAGTCAGTTAGCTTTTTCTAAAATATAAGGAAAGCAACTAATTAAGAAAAGATTCTTACTGTGTAAAGCCATATACTTTCAACATATCCCTTACTTCTGTCTTTAGGTTTAGTTCATAAATTAGTTCACATTACTTGTTTCAAGTTTTGGTCAACTAACTAGTTTATTTAATTGTTTCATTCCGATCAAGCCACCAAAAGTCATTTTATAATTAATTGAGACAAGGTAGATAACCAATATATTAATTAATACATATATAATCGCGCGAGTACCCACCTCGTTAAGGTGGAAGCCACCGTGTCCGCTTATTCGCTGTTTGGCAAAGCGGCACATTGTTGTCCCACCGCATACAGTTGCGGATCCGGTGTAGGTCCAGTGTATCCATCCAAGCCGTCAGATTAATCTGACGACTTAGAAAAGGCTCTCTTTTTATCACTTTCGACTTTTGACCAAGAATGACAATTAGGAAAAAAATCCGAGTGTTTCTTCTCTCGCCTTCCCTTTCTCTCTCTTCCTCTCAATCTCACTTTTCTTCAAATCTGATTCTGCCTCATCTTGCTTATCTCCATGCGTGTAATTCTAAGATCTTGGTGTTCATTAAGAATATCTGGTCAGTTCATGAAAATGGATTCAGATCAGATTCATTGTTAAAGAAAAAAATGAAAAGCCCCAATCCATAACTTCGGTCATAAGAAAATTAGCAGAATTCTTGGTCATTTTATCTCCAAATTGCCCCAAATACCCAGCAAAAAATATTCACTGCTACAGTGCTATGCCCTCAGTCATTCAACCAAACCCACAACCCAACATGAAATTGTATGTATTGGGTGAGAGAGGCTTACAAGAAAAAGAAGATTTGAGTAAGAATGAAATCTCAGGACTTGGGAGAAAGAGGCATGGATCTTGAGGGTGAGAATTGAGAATAATGAGGAAGAGAGAGGGAGAGAAGGAGCTGTGGTGTAGAAAATCTCACTATGGCACAACCCAGAGCCAGCCTCCCCACCATCTTGGCCCATTGGGCCATGGCAGTTCCCAGCCCACCTTCCTGGAAAATGCTGGACAATGAGTTGAAGATTTGGGCAAGCTTATAAACTAGACACCAAGCCCCTCAACAATCGATGTGGGATTTTTATCCCTTTAACACCTTTTAACACTCCCCCGCACTCGTGGACTGGGTACCAAAGCCCACGACCCAACGAGCGGAAATTTTTTTTATCGGGGACGAGCACACCTGTTTCGATACCATGTAGAAAATCTCACTATGGCACAACCCAGAGCCAGCCTCCCCACCATCTTGGCCCATTGGGCCATGGCAGTTCCCAGCCCACCTTCCTGGAAAATGCTGGACAATGAGTTGAAGATTTGGGCAAGCTTATAAACTAGACACCAAGCCCCTCAACAATCGATGTGGGATTTTTATCCCTTTAACACCTTTTAACATGTGGTTGGATTATTTTTCGTTGTGATCTGTGCTGGAAACCCAACCTATTAAGCTTTTTCTAAGCCGTCAGATTAATATGACGACTTGGATGGATCCGGTGGAGGGGTCCGGTGTGTTTTGACACTGGACCTCCCCCGGATCCTATAGTTGCGGCACCGAGCGAAACCGAAATTAGCCTTTTCTATTGCTGTCTTGACTGTTTTCCAATTTTGTCCAAATTTTTTTTTGTAATTTTATGCCTCCGAACTATAACTCCGGTGGCTACTTTGGCTGGTGAAGGAACAGAACAGGTAGACTTTGGGTTGGACAATCTTTTTATGGTGATGGATTGCGACAGCATGGTCTATGGTAGCCGTGCAGCTTTGCAGCATGATTATGGGGAAACGAGTGGCGAATGATAGTCGGAAACTTCGATCTAATGGGTCATCGCCCCGATCGGTGGCCAGAAAAATTGAAATCGTGTGGTTTATTTGGTCATTTATGAAACATTCTAGGCCATTTTTATAATTTACTAATTAGATTTGATAATTTAATATTTTTAACAGGCCAAACAAATTTTATCAACGTAATCCAATTTACGTCATCTCTCAAACATTCTAGGCCATTTTTATAATTTCCTAATTAGATTTGATAATTTAATATTTTTAACATGCAAAACAAATTTTATCAACGTAAGCCAATTTACCTCTTCTCAGTATGTCAAAATATGACACTCGCAAAATGGAAAGCATAGTGTCGGCTGTCGACATACCGCGCGATTCTTCACGAGAGCGTGCGACTTCCACACGACCATTAAAGAAACGTATTGTCATATCCTTATCCAACCTTGAAAGTCTCGCCCCCTCGGGCCGTTCAATGTTTTTATCATTATCACAAAGAGAGAAATTAAAAAGGAGACTTACGTGGCTATATATGTACACACTTATGTGGCTATATATATGCACACACATATAACAAGCTTTCCCCATTATTCCACCTCCACAAAAATATCTTAAATAAGAGTGGAAATGAAGTTCTTATTGCGGATCCGTATAAGAACTTTGTCCACTTGGCCTAACAGGGACGGTGGAGAGCATACTATGTTGTCATACAAATTGTTTCCAAGGAGGAGTTCAAATGCTACACAAAGGAGGAATCAGGTGGGAAATTTTGCAATATAACTGTTGGCCATGTTGGGACATTTTCGTAATTTGATGTTTTGTATTTTTCGTAATTACTTGTAGTCGGCTCGGCTCCAGTACGTAGTCATTATCTTTTTTATTTTGAAGAAATTCGAAACGTCGTAATTTCTCTCAAATTTGATGGATTGTATTGTTTACTACTTTCTTGATTAAACGTTGATTTTAATCTTCTTCGTTGTTTTCGCCTACGTCGCCGTCACAAGTTCTAATAGGGAAGCTGCTTAAACTTGACTATTGGCTTGTGCCTCAAGGCCTTTTTGTGAGTGTATTGTGACTTCACTCATTCATTTGCCATTGTTGTACCCAGAAAGAAAAGATTAGCAAGGGGAAATTGAAGGCACGCATAAAACGTTTAAGAGCTGAAATGGTAGAGATCGGTGAAGAACAAAAAAGAATCAGAGAGGGAAAAAGACAAGTTAGAAACAAATATCAAGAGCTAAAGGCTGAACAGGAGCAACTCAAGATGGAGACCAACCTCATCTCACAGCATAGCCTCAGTATCCAACAACGTCTCATTCTACTCTTCAAAATCTTCAAAGCTAAAGTTGACAACGATTTTGCAAAAGCAGCTCAACTCTCTCAGTCTCTTTGGTATATAATTCTCTCTTGAGGTCTTAAAATGAAATCCTAAAATGATATTCTAACTTTTACGATTCACTTTTAAGGTTCAAAAATATTTTTCAAAAATCTGAAAAAAAATATATTTGTGTTTTGATCGGTCTTACAAACCCAACGATATTTTTTTATTCGAAGCAATCAAATGCAGCCTGAAAAATGTATGAAATGTCTTTTGTTTTATTTCCAATGATTTAGAATTATCATGCACTCTTCATGTTGAATTTTATTTTTGTTTCAAACAAAAAATATGTCGTTGGGTTCATATATAAGATTGATCAAAATATAAATATATTTTTTCCAAATTTTTAAAAAATTTTGATCCCTAAAAATTAGGACCTCATTTTAAGAGCTCGTAATATATATATATATATATAATCATAATTAATATGATTTAATTAATTATGAAATTTGCGCAAAACTACATGATTAACGATGACGACTTTTTCTTGTGTGGATGCAGTGATTTAATAGCAAATCAAAACGTGGCAAAGTGAGGTGTGTGTGTGAGTACTAGTGGCTCCTGCAGATGGTATTGAACCCACACGTAAGATTATACATATTTGTTTATAGAGTCTAGATATTTTGGAATAGGTGTTTGATTATTGTGTGTACAAAGTTGTAATTCGTATGAGAGGTGATTTTCACATCCATATATATGTTTCTTTGTGTTTAAAGCAAGTCGTATGTTGTGAACACTTGCTTATCTCTCCGAACTTAAAAAGTAAAAAAACTCGCTCATCGAGGTCAAAAGTTCCATTTTAAGCTGGTCACTATTTTCAAGCGGTTTACGCTTAATCTCGGCCCACTTACCTATCTGGTAGGTTTGTGTGTGCCTAACCCAATCCCAGTTTGGGCTAAGCTGGGGCATTATTTAAAAGTGGTTTACACTGGGTTTCGTCCAAACTAATTTGTGGTAATGAATATATCATTCTCCTAATTATATTCCTAGATCAGATGAATTAAACATTTCTTGATTTCACATGAGTCAACAAATCTCTGGCATTGCTAGCCATATCAGTGAAAAAGTGACGAAAGTACTTCTGTCAAAGGGGAAATTATCATATGCCATATATGATATATGTATGTGCATATTGCAGGACCATGTCCAAAAAATGAAAGAAGAGTTGCGAGGTCTCAGGATAGAAATGATACTGGAGAAACCAAATATCTTATTAGTCAAATATCAAGCAACTCATGATCAAGCTACTACTACAGCTGGACCATCAAGAAAAACTCAAAGCAACCACTCAATTAAATGAAATAGAAAAGAAAGAGAGAAAAATCCAGAGCTTCCCCTCTAGATGGTGAAGAAGAAAGAGAGAAAAAGAATTGCCGATTGAAAATACCATGAAAAGTCTAAGGTAAAATATATATATTCATCTCTCTGTTTAGTTAATTAATTTTTTGTTTCTCTTTGTATTTTCTTAGTTTATATTTGACATGGTAGAAACGTATGTTAACTTGCTAGCTTGGCGACTAGATCTACATACTACAAATACATTTTTTTTCGATTGATTTTCTGGTTATGTAATTAATTAAGAATCACTTATAAAAATATATATGGTACAGGCATACCTTAAAAAAGACAGAAGAGGATTTGCAAGTTGCCAAGAGAAGAGTGGAAGACCTTGAAAGATCAATTAAGTTATTGAATGAGGAAATAAACTCCATTGATCAATTGAGTGATTTGAAAGATCAACTTTTGATCCATAACTCAATCGAATTTCTTTCATCATTCAATGACTCAATTGATCTTTCAAGCTCTTTCACTCTTTGTCTTGGAATCTTGCAAATCCTCTTTTGTTTTTTAAGGTATGCTTATACCATATATATTTTATATGTGATTCTTAATTAATTACATAACCACACCATCTTTCGGAAAAGAAGAAGAAGTATTTGTAGTGTGTAGATCTACCCACCAAGCAAGATAGTTAGCAGACGTTTTTACCTTGTCAAATATAAACTATTATTAACTAAGAAAATACAAAAAGAAACCAAAAAAAAAATTAATTAACTAAACAAAGTGATGAATATATGTTTTACCCTAAACTTTTCGCAGTATTTTCGATCGGCAATACTTTTTCTTTCTCTTTTTTCTTCATCATCTAGAGGGGAAGCTCTGGATTTTTCTCTCTTTCTTTTCTATTTCATCTAATTGAGTGGCTGCTTTGAGTGGTTTTTCTTGATGGTCTAGTTGCAGTAGTAGTTTGATCATGAGTCGCTTGATATTTGGCTAATAAGATATTTGGTTTCTCCAAGATCATTTCTATCCTGAGACCTCGCAACTCTTCTTTCATTTTTCGGCCACGGTCCTGCAATATGCATAAACATATATCATATATGGTATATGATAATTTCCCCTTTGACAGAAGTACTTTCATCCCTTTTTCACTCATATGGCTAGCAATGTCAGAGATTTGTTGACTCATATGAAATCAGGAAATGTTTAATTCATCTGATCTAGGAGTATAATTAGGAGAATGATATATTCATTACCAAAAATATAGTTAGAGTATAATAGGAAATGTTCCTCGACGTGCACTAAAGACGTTGGAGTCGCAACTTCATCCACTCAATCCGACCAAACCAGCTATTGTTGGTGTCCGCCACCACGACTTGACGAGCTCCACCTATCCGACCCTATTTCCAACTGAAATAGCCTCCGAAAAAAGAGATTCGGTTTGGAAATCGTTGATTCGATTTGACAATGAGTTTGACCGACCAAAAAAATTTCCTTTCGACACTCGATTCCAACTTTGCATATGACTTCGCTCCGAATCAAACATTCCAACCTCCGATGGAAGATTTGGGCTCGCACAAGGAAAGTTGACGTTACGCGTACCCGACTTGTAATATGTACAGGTATAAAATCCAAAATTAAAATATAATTACTGATACAATGTTATTGTTGAGTTGGAAATTTTGTATATTATTAGACCCTGACTCGTGGACCTGCGTATATTGGTGACGGACGAGTGTGAGGAGTATCTGGATTGTGTTTACACGAAAACTAAAGAATTTGGGGAAAAAATTCAATATTTAAAATTTAATGATGTTAGGATAATTTTGAGATTAGTTGACCATTTGAAAATTTATTTAATATTTATTATGTGTTGATTAAATAGAAGAATTATTTCAAAATGAATTTAAATTAAATTAAAATATTTTTCAGTTTGATTAAATTTTTTGTAGAGTCGTGCATGATATTTTAATAAATAAATTATTTTATAAAATAGTTTTCGAATCGTCTTGGGAGTATGAAAAATTTGTTAAAATTCATGCATCATTGTTGTCGGGTTAATTGATTGTATGTTGGATCAAAATCGTTAGTGGTTTTAGTGATTGTGAAGCGGTAGTGATATACATGCATATGATTTGTGTACATAAAAGATACATAATGATGTGGTAACTGACTGGATATGCTGACTAGGCAAATTTAAAATTCAAAAATCAAACCCCCACAATTCACTTTTAGCTCTCTTTATATCTCACTTTTCTCTCTCCTCTATCTCTCCTCTCTTCTATCTCCCATCTCCTCTCTCTCACGCGATTCTCTCTTCTTCTCTCACGGCCAATAACGGACATCCGCCATCCGACCACCGATATGACCGCCGCTGTTGCAAAAAGAAGCGTCCAGCCCCCAGGAGCAACGCCCAGTCACCACTTGCCATCACCGATTGTTGATTTTGTCGAAAATCCACCATGAAGCCATGGGTATCCACCAAACAAAATTCACAGATCCGACTGATTCAGGTGTTGGTTTGGCAACCCGATACCACCAATGGACTCCCCTACGTGAGGAACGCCTAGCCCAGCCCTTCGTCGGCCGAAACGGCCACCGAAAAATGGAGACCCATGTCGAAGGTATGCTCTAGTGCATTATTACACTAAACATTTGGCAGTGTATTTAGCTTTTTCTGTTGATTGAATGTCTTATGGATTACTTATGAAGCTTGATAGTGGGTTATTGCACTGTCATAACGAAAAGTGTAATTATTTTGTTTCATGGTTTGTTTGGAAAATATAGTTAACTACACTAACAGTTAGGGAAATTTAGCTTGTGTTGTCTCATTCTATGATTTAGTAGTTTATTTTGTTTCATGATTTGTTTGGAAAATATAGTTAACTACACAGCCAGTATGCGTAACGTATTTGGGATTAGTAGGTCCTGTAGTTTTTTTTTTTTGTTTCATTGTTTGGTTAGAAAAGTGATATAAATACACTTGCAGAATGCATAATGTAGAATTGGGGAATTTAGTTTGTGTCGTCTCATTCTATGATTTAGTAGTTTATTTTGTTTCATGGTTTGTTTGAAAAATATAGTTAATCACACTACCAGGATGCATAATGTATTTGAGATTAATAGGTCATGTTGTTCTTTTTTGTTTGATTGTTTGGTTAGCTTTTTTCAATTGATTGAATGTCTTATGGATTACTTATGAAGCTTGACAATGAGTTACTGCACTGTCATAACAAAAAATGTAATTATTAGAAAAGTGGACTGAATTGGGTGAATTGATTGGAACCATTTTACTATTTTCTAACTACACTACTAGTATGCATAATGTTTCCCTAGTTGTTCCAGGTTCTTATTCTCTTATTCAACGTATTTTGATGAACACTTGAGTTTATGTTTGTGTTTCTGTATGGATTTGTTGAGACTAAGTTGGATGTGGTAGATGCTCATGTTTTTCCTTTTAGATATGTTGTGATTGAGTTGAATGTGGTAGATGCTAATTTTTATTTCTTTTAAATTTTGTTGTGATTGAAGTATTATTTGTCAAAAAAGTTGAACAATTTATTGGTGATGAACATTGTCATTCCCTTAATATGTCTTTCATGGTGAGACTTTATCACTGGGTATACCCTTTTTTTTCATGGCAATGACTTATTACATTATATTTTTAACAGTGTATTTGTTTGTCAGTTTATAATGCATTACGAATTACCAGTGTAGTTAGCACCGCTGCTTATTACATAGTCATTTTCCTTGTTAAATACATTGGTGTCACTTTTTATGGCATTGAGTTATTACACTCGAGTATGATAGTGTAATAATGACAGTCATTTCATTTTGGTGTGTGTTGATATTATATGAGTTATTACATTATCAATCACTAAATTTATGTATTTATCAAACAAATGTATGTTTTAATATTGTTTTGTAGTGAAGAGATGAGTTTTCAATCAATAGGAGGTCAATAACAAATGATGCGAATGATGATTACAAATATCTGATATTTACATGCGGGAGGATAAATAACAAGGCAAGGCTTGTTGGTAGACTTTCCGTCGATGGGAAGTGGAAGATTACATTGTTTGAAGATATCCACAACCACGATCTAAGTCCTTGTCATTCTAGGTTCTTCATGTGTAATAGGGAAATAAACCCGAGTGTGAAAATGCAACTAGAGATTAATGATATTGCTGGAATTCGACCAAATAAGAGTTACAATTCATTTGACATTGGTGCCGCTGGGCATGATAATTTTACAATGTATTTGTTTTCCAGTTGTTAATGCATTACGAATTATCAGTGTATTTAACCAAGCTAATCATGGTAGTGACTTATTACATTATGTTTTGACAGTGTATTTGTTTCCCATTTTTTGGCAAGTTCGATTGTTATCATGCAATACTTTATTACATTATGTTTTTGACAGTGTATTTGTTTTCCAGTATTTAATGCATTACGTATTAACAGTGTATTTTACTACTAATAGAGGAGGGAGTCTAAAGAGAGAAGCGGGAAAAAAAAAGTTGCCATTTAGGGTTTTGTGTCAATATATTTAATTGGCATACCACATAGATTATGTATATTATGTACCTGAAAAATTATGTATGTATGTCATTTTCCATTGTGAAGTATTTCGATTGGATTATTATGAATCTTGTTGGTTGGGTTGTTTGATTGCGTTTTTGTTTGATAGTAGCTCAATGTATTTGTTGGCCTATTTTACACTTGAGATTATGGATTGTTGTTGTTTTTTGGTAGTAGCTGGATGTAGTGGCTAGTCTACTTTCTAGTGGTTGAGTGCTAGCTACACACCAATTTGAGATGTCATGACAATCTAGGATTGATTCTCCTCTTGTTTGTTGTTACCAGCGTGATGATACGAGGTATTGCTAAACCCTTTGTGATTCATCTTGATTCGACACTATGATGCATTATAGTTGCCACAACCTCTGATGTGTATTTTTAAACTGCTATGCACACATGTTGTGATTGATTGTATTGTATATTTGCATGTTAATATATGTGTTATTAGTTGTGTTTGTGTGGCATGATCATTTCTATTAGTATAATGCTTGAGACCCCTAAAAAGTGACATCCAAAAAACCCCCATTTAATGTGTAGTGTTGGATGTGAAGAGGGCCCTACGTGTGTGTTTTCAATCAATTGTTATTTTAATGTCACATAGATTTGGGAGACTTTTGGGAGTTTCTAGCATTGTCCTTTGCATTATTAATTGCCTTCTAATTTTTCGTTGTTTGTTTTTTTTTTTTTTTTGGATATACAACAATGAAGAAAGCTCTGGTTTATATTTTTTTTTTTGAGAAAGAAAGACAAATAGAAACACTGCAAAATTTGAACAGTGTTTTGAGTGTGCAAAGATCACTGTTACAGAGAGAGTATTCTAGGATTATTTTATCCCGGGGACGACGTAGTTGATTTACTGCTCGCACACAAGAGGCAGAGCCACGAATCGTTTTAAAGAGAACGATTTAGTTCGTGACTCAAGCCATTGGTTTCAATTTGCTGTTCAATCTCCTTATTTTGCAGATTCTGAGCAAATATCTTTAATATCTTCCCCCGTCGTGGTTCACCAAGAATGACAAGGGTGCCAAACTCAATGGCACCAATGTCCATATTGAATGGATCGGACATCCCCAAGGTGATGTTCGGCGTGGTGGGACTCCCATAGGAGTCCGTGAGTAAGGATTGTAAATGAGACTGTACAACCATGAAAATTGCGGCCACTGAATATTACTCAGGTTGGGTGAAGAAGAAGGGGATGGTGTTTGATCGTGTAGTGACCATTTGATGTGGGCTTAACCCATGATCAATTACTAGGCCTATCCTTGTTTGTTGGGCCAAATTAAAATATCTAAAGTTTTTTAAAAGAGTGACTCGTGGAGTACATATTGGCCATTTGTTTTAAAAGTTTGACCGTGACCATACTTTGCTTAATTTGGTTTTGTTGACAAGAAAATTAGTTTACACTATTTCATAAAATTATTTTAGAGATTTTAATAATTAACTACGCGCCGCTATATTTTTAGGAGATCAAGAAGACGTAGTAGATATGGAAGACGCTTAGTTTTGTTTGCACTGCTATTGAGGTACAGGTTCTGATCTTTTTGGACTTCTAAATACCCAACTTTTCGTTTTAGTATAAATTTTAGGATATTATTCTCCTTATAATCTGCTTGCTCCTTGAATTCCTTAATGTAATTTACATTGAGAATTATTAGTATTTTGTTGTCTCCGACTGATTCGTCTAGAGTTTGATTGTGGTGTTGTGATCAACTTTGATTCTGTTATGGTATGTAGGGGTTCTATATTTATGGACCTCTAGTGCCCGATATTCTTCTTTCGTATGATTCTGTGAATCACTCCTTTCGCTTGACTAGTACATGATTCGTTCTCGATTGTTTCGTGTTCCATTGGAAATCAGGGTTGTTACTTGTTTTGTCTTATCGTTTCGTGATCTCTATTCATTGATCTCGCAATAGTGCACCCGTTGATAAATTTCTTTCGATATTGCTAATTGTTCTTGATGGTTAATGTGCTTTGATACTTGATTGGTTGTTTGGATATGATTATCCTTGTTTTGTCATCTTGTACGATTGATTCTCTCAAAAGTAGACTTGGCATGAAACCGTTTTGCTAATTTAGATTGCAAGAAAATGTTTTAAATAAAAAATTTTATTCTAAAACATTTTTGCCTTAAAATAAAATATTGGAAATGTTATTTATTTTTCCTTATAAATTTATGTGTAAAACACATAATAATATTTTGAATTTGATTTCGTAGGGCCTAACATCATATTTTAGAAAATAAAATATATTTTCTAAACAAATATTGAATCGTTTTGGGCGCATGGAAATTTCTAGTGAAAACATGCATCATGATTGACTGATTGGTTTGGATTGGTGTCGATGGTGTAGTTGGCATTAATGCGTTAGCATTGTTGTTTTGTCTGGTTGTTGTGGAATTTGTGGTGTTCGCTTTGTTGTTGTTAACTTGTGGTTTGTTGTTAGATATGTTATTATTGTCTGGCCGTGTGCTACTATTGATTATTGCGTTGGATGGATGGTCGTGTTGGATATTGTTGTGATGGAGCTGTGATGTGTACGATTGGATGAATATATATTGCTTGTTCATATGCAATGTGTTGTGGGTATTGTCTAGGGAGTGATCATATTGATTATTGTTTGTCGTTTTTGTTTTGCTTGTTTCGGTATTTGTTTATCGTTGTTCGATTCGTTTGTGTGATTGTAGTGGATTTGGGTACCTACCGCATAGATATTTGGGTGCCTATCGGATACTTACCCCTACTGGGCTTTATAGCTCACCATCTTCTTTGTTTTCCCCTTTTAGGTTGTTCGTTGTGGGCGATCAATTTTCGGCGGTGTGATCGTGGTGACATGGATACTAGGATCCTGTAGGGTTATGGTAGTGTTGCTAGGTGGTTTTGTTTCAGCTTCCGCAAATATTAATTTTATTTGGCTTGTTGTGAATATTTATAACATCTATTTTAATAATAAATGTACTTGGAGGAGTTTAAAAGAGAAAAAATTTGGTCGAGGTTAGTTTGACCTTTTCACAGACCCCCCTCCGGGACGGGTCGTTACATATATACCTCTTAGAAAATAAATTTATTTTAAACTTTATTAATATGATGTATGTATTATTATCTGTCATGTTAGTTGTTCTTTTCTTACTATGATTTTAAATAATCGTTTCTTCAACCGTCAAAATTATTGTACTTTTTAATTGACATCACATTTTTCTATCATATGTTTATTTAAATAAATGTTTGTACAATAAATGACCCTCACACATCTTCTGACACGTAGCAATTTGGGCACCACACCTTGCATGGAACAAACAATCTTCAGCTAACACATGACAATGGCAGGACATTATTATTTCTAATATTTATTCATTTTGCAGGTTTTTTTGGTGCACATTAACTTGAAATTCAAGAATCAGTTATTGGATTTTTGTCCAAAAAGCTACAAATTAAGAGATTTTTTGTCTTAACCATTAATGCTCTTCCAAATCAGTTCGTTGAGAAATAACCGAGATTTTAACAGGATTATCTCAAAGAAAGTATAGGAGATGTCAGAGTTTGTTAGTCGTACTTCCCTGAATTTTCTCAAACATGTTTCTAGCTACTACACAACACTAAGAAACCAAGGTCATCTTCGTCCTATATCTAGAAGAAGAGGACATTTTCCCCCGACCTTTCATGCAGGAGTATCAATAGAATGGAAACTGTTAGCCATGTGTACAATTTTGAGCACGAAGCCTGCAAGTTAGGAAGGTAGCCTCCTAGAGCACCCACATTCGCCTTGAAGAAGGAGCACGACCAGAGAGATGCTATCATCATCGCTATTCTCAGGAGAAGATTGCGGTTATGAAGACCACTAACCCAATCACTCAACCAAGCAACAATAGGCGGTTTTCCCCGTTTCCCAACAACAGAATATGTAACGACCTGTCCCGGAGGGGGGGTCTGCAAAATTAACAAGTTATCTAAAACATAAACTATCGATGCAAATCCTCTAAGAATCATTTAATACAATCCCAAAATGAATAAAATGTATTTGTAAATCCATTAAGACATAATTAATAAGTCTTTATAATTTATACAAAGCGCAGTCTTTATACTATCAACCCTACACTACCCATAACCTCAACTGTATCCATGGGGGAACTGCTCACGCCCCAAGAAGTTGATCACCATCTTCGTACTCACCTGAAAGGGAAAGAAGAAAATAGAGGTTGAGCTAAATAGTCCAGTAGGGGTATAATACCCGATAAGGACCTGAATATCTATGAGGCGGAAGAGAAAGACTAGAATTAGTCTATAGATACAATAATCACTCAAAATGATGCAAAGAAGGGCAAGAACAATATGAACATGATCAATCCACAATCACAACCTAGTATGCATATAATAATCCATGCAAATATATATATATATATATATATATATATATATATATATATACAGAAATTCTCCTATGTGGACCAAAAGTGTGGACCAAGTTTGTGGACTTGTTTTTCAACCATAGATGTGGTGGGCCCCATAATAAATGTGTGGCCCCCACTTATGTTGTGATTGATTACAACCATTGGATTTTGGTCCACAAACTTGGTCCACACTTTTGGTCCACATAGGAGAATTCCTGTATATATATATATATATATATATATATATGCAAAACACACATCCAACCTGTGGGGCTTAACACCACAAAACATCCAAAACCGATCAGCAGCATATAGCAGTCCAGATTTCTCATTGGAGGCCATGGCGCTCAAATCCATCCACAAACCAAGGCAGCACACGGCAGTCCAGATTCCTCATCGAAGGTCATGACGCTCAAATAACAGAAGACGGATAAATCCCAGACAGTGATTACGTCTCCTGATGGTGTGTCGCGAGCACAACCATCGCTCAAAATCAACCAACCACAATACAGTATCACATCCATCAATACGATTCCCAGTTACAATTTAGTCCATCCAACACACAATCATCTATATCATGATGCATGTATTTTTCAATAATATCCCATGCACCCGAAACCAATTTCCAAACTAATTTAGAAAATCATTTATTTTATAAAATATAATGCAAAGCTCTACAAAGAGTCCTGATCAATCAAATATTTTTATCCCAATATTCAAAATAGTGCATGCCTAACTACATGTCGAAAGGAATATAATCAAGCTCGAAAAACTTTGAATCAATGAATAGGCAACAACCAACGATTCAAGGAGCCGAGTATTTAACACGCAAGAAAATAAATCACAGAATTCTAGAATACGAAGCATTGGGCACTCGAGGCCGTTAAATGAAACACCTCTGCATGCCATGAAAGGAATTCAAACCAACGGCAGAACGAACAAGAACAACACTAGTCCAATTAGATATAATAGAACACTAATAATTCCTAATGTAGATGATATTAAGGAATTTATCAAGCAAGCAGAAAAATAAGGGGAATAATATCTCGGAATTTAAACAGATGGAAAAATCGGGTATAAGAGGCCAAAGAAAAACAAGAACCCCTACCTCAATAACAGTGCATAAAACCTAAGCGTCCACTTTGTCTACCGTGTCTCCTTGATCACTTATACAAACACCGGCATTCTACTGGCTATTTATAATCAAGTTTGACACCAAGGTGCCCTAAACAAATTTTTCGGTCTCCCAAATATTCCAAATATATATATTCCGCCTGCACTGTGTCTACTAGGTCTGACCAATTATGACCAAAGCCCAAATTCCAAACGGGTCACAAAATTACCATTGGTTATTACCCACGCTATCAAGTGAAAAACCCAATTTCAAATTGACCAAGTATTTGAGATTTCATTTTTTTTTCAACAAACTCCAGTTATCCAAGTGATATGATTAAAATAAGAATTCAATTGTGTCATTAAGAACTATTAACAAAACTATTAATTTTTCCCGAGGTTACCAA